>NC_064865.1:8401059-8701416 GCF_024139225.1 Suncus etruscus | reverse complement strand
GGCTGACCAGTTGTCCCAGCACCACTTGTTGAAGAGGCTTTCCTTGCTCCTCTTTGCATTTCTTGCCTATTAATCAAAGATTAATTGATTATAAGTCTGGGGAACATTCTCTGAATACTTAAGTCTATTCCACTCACCTGAGGGTCTGTATTTTAATACCATGCTGTTTTAATGATTACTGCTTTGTAGTACAAATCACAAACCTTTTCAAACCTTTCAAGAGGAACTACTACCAATTCTTTTCAGGCTCTTTCAGAAATTAAAGAATCAGAAACACCCCCAAATAGTTTTTATAAAGCTAACATCATCCTAATACCAAAACCAGACAGACATGCTGCAAAAAAATAAAACTACACATCAATATCTCTGATGAACACATATGAACACATATCCTCCACAAAATCCTGGCAAATAAGATCCAAAGCCTCATCAAGAAGGTCATACACCACAATCAAGTAGGTTTCATTCCAGGAATGCAAGGATGGTTTAGCATACATAAATCAATCAACATAATATGCCATAATAGCAAAAGGAATAATAAAAACCATGTAATTATCAATAGGTGTGGAGAGAGCATTCAATAAAGTCTAACACACATTCATTATTAAAAAAATTCTCAACAAGATGGGAATGAAAGGAACTTTTCTCACTATAGCAAAGGCCATCTACCACAAGCTAATGGCAAATATTATTTTCAATGAGGATCAACTAAATGCCTCTCATCTATAAGTTGGTGCAAGACAAGGCTGTCCCCTCTCACCACTCCTATTCAACGTAGGACTGGAAGAACTTGCCATAGCAATTAGGCAAGAAATATATATCAAAGGCATCCAGATAGAAAAGGAAGAAGTCAAGCTCTCACTGTTTGCAGATGACATGAAAATATATTTAGAAAATTCTAAAGACTCTACCAAAAAAGCTTCTGAAACAATAGATTCATATAGCAAAGTGGCAGGCTATAAAACTAACGTGCAAAAATCAATGATCTTCTTATACACAAATAATGATAGATAAGTAAATGACATTTTAAAAAAACTAATTCACATTAGAGCCATTGGAGTCAACTTAACTAAAGAGGTGAAGGACCTATACAAAGAAAACTATAAAATACTGCTGCAAGAAATAAAAGAGGACACAAGGAAATGGAGACACATACACTATTCATGGATTGGGAGTCTTAACATCATTAAAATGACAATACTTCCCAAAGCACTGTACAGATTTAATGCAATTTCTCTAAGGATACCCATGAAATTTTTCAAAGAAGTGGATCAAACACTCCTGAAATTCATTTGGAACAGCAAACATGCATGAATAGCTAAAGCAACCCTTAGGGAAAAAAAGATGGGAGGCATCACTCCCCAAATTTAAATTGTCTGCTTTGTTTCACTTTCTTATTTTCTCCCCTTTTCATGTTTTTATTCTATCTGGGGATACGTTTATTTTATTTCTTCCTTGGTTATCTCAGCCCTTTTCTCTACCACTTTTCTTTTGCTAGCATCTTTCTTCCTGCCACTTGGTTTTTTTTCCCTTCTCCTTCCTCCTTCATCTTAGGAACACTGGTTTTCTCGTGCTAGGGGTTGTCACACTTTCTATTTTGTTTTGTGTTTATTGAAGCACTGTGACTCACAATGATATGAATGAGATAGTTTCACATATTCCATGTTTCATCTCCAAGCCTACTTCCTCCCATGTCAGAGCCCCTCCACTGATATCTCAAGGTTCTTCCCATACCCAACTCTACCTCCTTAGCAAATTCATTTTTAAAGTCATTATTATAGATTTGGTCACGTGTTTACAATAGTGCTGGTTCTTATGATTTTGATGCATATAGTTACTTCATATAGTTACATTCAGAAAACAAAATAAATTGGAGACGTCAAAGAAAATATTTTAATAACTAATATTTATCCTGTTTTATGTTGATATAGTCATAACATACAATTGTATGTGTTATTTTGAAGAAAAGAACACCAAAATGACAACATCTAGAACATAGACACCAATAACTCACCCTATTTTTTCCCTCTACTGAAACCCAGCCAAATGTCACGTGACTTTTATCATCAAATCTATCCTCTTATTTTCAGGGTTTTCCTAACAACAAAGTCAACTGCTACCTTCTCTATGTCTCAGGAGCACTCATCCACGGGTCCTCATGACTGCAATTATCACATTAATATCAATTATTCTTTTAAGAGCCTCAGTAGACTGAGAGCAGCTGGCACATCTGGGCCTATTAGATTTCCCCTGTCAGGGAATTATTAAATGTTTCCTTTCCTAACTCATCAACATACAATCGGTCAACAGCCAGTGGTCCCTGTTGTCCTTTCTCTTTGACCCTGGTAGAAAAAGTATCTTTGCCATCCTCAGTCATACCTGATTCTGAAAAAGGACACCACCAAGAGCAGAAGTTGTATTAGAATCAAGTCAGGTATTCAAGGGAAAGTGTGAGATCCTCCATATAACCACTCCTGGTAAGGGAAAGTATGAAGGGGACCCACCACTCACTATAAAAATGTATGGCAGCTACAGTAGGGAGCAATGCTGATGTCTAGGTCTCAGCCCTGAATATCTTGCTGGTCAGTTCCGCTGCACAGACAGGCTCAGAGTACTAAGCTGTGTCCACATTCACCCCATCACCAGAGTCAAAACTACAGAAAGTTCTGCAGGGAAAGTTCTGGCTTACCCTGCGAAGAGAAAAAAACCTGAGTGTTGGTGGATGGTAATCTTGAATCTGATGGAGGGATGTGTGCAACTGAAGGCAGGTAACAAGAGCCAAGGAGCAGAGGAACTGCATCCAGAAAAACATATTTACATGCCCTCCAATTTCCAAAATGTGCTCAAATCCAGCGTTCAAAGTGCAGTAAAATTTGTGAGTTTGTTATTGTGGAAGCTTGACCTCATTTAAAAGTACCCCATGATCGCTTCTCGGCCTTTTGGCTAAGATCAAGTGTAAAAGAACTCCATAAACTGCCAGACTGGAATACAAATGACAAATGATGGCTGAAAAGGATCCTAACTGACAATTCTTGAGCTAGAACTGAAGTAAATATCTTGATGGGTGGGGTGAACCAAGACCTCCTATGAAAGAGCCAAGTAGGCACTAAGTCAGGTCCCAGAGGATCAGGACCGTGTCTACTGGAAAAAACAGATGAGACTTTAAAAACTTCAACCTGAGAGAGAAAAAAAAAGGAAGTTTCGTTTTCCCACCAGAACTTTCTGATCTCATGGCTTCTTTTGTTGCTGCAAAATCACAGTCATTAACAAAGCCCCCCTGGGAAAGTTGCCTTGGCCAAGCGGATGTTGGAATTCAAGCTGTGGAAGGAGACAAAAATGGATCCAAAGGTTCTCTGGGTCCCAGGCTTTAAAAAAGCTGAGCAATTGAGAAGCATAAATGAGAGGTGTGCACAGTTGTTGCCATCTCTGACTGCTTCTCATTTGTATCCCTTCCCCCAGGCATGGCCACCCAGCTGTGAAACAGAGATTGGCCCCACCCTGACATGTCAGAGGTCTAAATATGGAAAAAAAAAAAAAAAGAATATAAATAAATGAAGCCTGGGTAACTGCTCTACTAAAATCTAGAAACCATCTGACATTCCACCCTGTATAGACAATTTTGCCATCAGTGGACTCCAAGAAAACAAACATGCATTTGTTTGTATATATGTAGATATGTATGAGCAGGACATGAATTTGCCCAGAAGAGGTTCTTATGGTCAGCCTGGTGGAGGAAGTGGCCTGGTCACAGGGAGAAAGCTAGGGATGCGATCTGTACCCAGAAAAACCACACCTCTGAGCACTTCCCTGATGCCACATGCAAGCCAGCAGGTCTCTACCACCCTGAAATGCTTAGTAATTCAGTTACTCTTCTGGCCTGTAAATAATTGGGGCTGAACAAGACCAGTCTGACTAGCTTTACTATTTTCAGCCCAACAGGAATTCCTTGTTTGGACCCTCCAGGTGCTTTAGTCTGATCTTGGGCAAGATAAGGACTCCTAATGACAGACTGCTCACATGTAAAGAGAGCTGGCCCTGGGCCCTACATGTACCTATTCATTAATCTGTGGACCTAATTTTGGAAGTCCAGCTTTTCCCTCTCTATGAAACCATGACCTGCCTTGACTAAGCACAGGAAAAAACACAGCAAATCCACAAGAAGCACACAAAGACTAAATCCTTTAGGATTCTATCAGTGCCAGTGACTTGAATAGGGGCTCTGAGTAGATCTTCCCTAAACTTTTGAGGTGATAATGCACTGGGTTTCTTGTTATTTCCAACAACTCTTATCAATCCATATGCCTTGAGATAATGTATAAAGAGAGAGCTCTTAATTGCTGACAAAAAGGCAGATTTTTTGCTAATCTGGAAGGATATTGAACAAAGATTTTGAGTCAACATTTTCCATGCTATAGAGAAATAAAATAAACTTGGGCTAAATACTAGCAAGAGACAATGTGACCCAAGAAAAACATTGTCTCTACCTATCAATGAGTGGCTTCATCCATTTCCAGGTCTCACCCAGAAATCCTGGCTAGTTGGACATCCTGCTCCCACTGATTCCAAATAGATGTCAGTAAAAGTGGTACTTCCATTAGCCGTCTGGACATGAATGACATCCCTCCTGCCTGGCCTCACTAACATCCTGCCAGAGTTTCCCCCATGTAGGCAACAGATGGCTTCGAGGGACAACGAGATGAGAGTGTGGGGCACTCCCCAGGCTGGGTAGACCAGCAGGACTCTAAAACCCCCGCAGACAGCTAGTGATGGTCAAAAGGAAACATCCCCAGCAGTTTTTAACACCAGACAAATTGCTTTGCAAACTGTTCTGCAGTTCTGCTGCATACAGAAGATAGACAAATGACTGCAACCAGATAGTTCCCAGGGCAAAGGTGCAAACCTAGAATCTTCTGCATTTAAAAATTTTTACGAAGGGGAGGGAAGAAAGGAAATTTTGATAGGGGCATGCTATCATCTCTGGTTTCAAAACATTTCAAATCTAAAGGAGTACATCTTGTTACTGGTTACAAACTCTTGAACTACACAAGAGCAAACAAACACCCTAATCATTCACTTCGCTGTATCCTAAAGAAATGATAATATAATAGAAACTTTGAGCTTGGAAGGCATTTATGGTTTTTAATTGCTAATTTTCCCCTGACCCTGAAACATTAATCCTTGCAGAATAGAAAGGAGACTTGCCTATAACCTGGTGGAAAAGAGACATGTGAGTGAGAGGTAGGAAGAAGCTGGTCACTGTGGGAGTCTCCCCACTCCACCCCCAAGAAGTCACATTGAAGCCTGTCTACTGAGAGATGCCTGCCCTGGAAGGTGCCCAGCTCTGCAATGGTATGCAAATGAGCCTGCCAATCTCTACCTGGGATAGGTCCTGGTGGCCTGTTGGTACATGATTTTAAGAAAAGGTCCCAGATCCCACATCCAGGCAAACCAGGTCAGTATCTCACTCACCATCCAGTCAAACCGGCTGCCTGGAGATAAAGGGGCATTTCGTCACTTCACCCCCATCTTCATTCTTCTTCAGGAACTAGAAATCTCTGGGAGACAATGCATCCCTTACAAGAGGGAGGAAGGAGGTCTTGTGAGCAAAAGACTGGTTTCTATGGGAACAAGTGAGGCTTTGTGCTGGCTGGGCAATCCCCACTCGTTGGCCAGGACATTCATGGCACTATCCCCAACACTGAACTTGCAGGGCCAAGTTCTTTTTTATTTCTTCTACCTTCCTGCCCCCATCTGCCCCAACAACAACACCCATTCCCATCGCCACCGAAACAGAAGGGAAAGAACTCAGGGCACCATGGGTGAATGGATGCCTGAAGCACCAAGTGTCCCCGGGGCCGCGGGAACCAGTACTGCGTCCCTGGCACAGAACTATGTCCTCTGTGGCCTTCTTTCTCAGCTCTTCTTCATGCAGCTCAGGATTCCAGCTTCTTAGCTCTGGTTCCCATGCATTGCACACAGGGATTGAGTTTCCAATTAACTTCTCATGGGCATCAGTGCTGTGGAAGCTGGGATAGGCTAAAAAAGAGTAATGGAGGGGGAGGCAGTCAGAGAAGAGTTTCAGGCCAACCCAAACGGGTCCGTTTTCTCTGTGTGAGTGCGGGGGCAGCTGTCTGCATGATTGAGAGATGACTAGAGAAATCTCTTTCTAGAACAGGGCCTATCAGTCTTTCCTGTTCGTGGTTCCTGGCTCCTTTGTCCTACCAGTTTGTCACCCTAATCTTCTGGGCCTCCATTTTGGGGATTTTTATCTGTCACTGCTTGGAACGTCACGAGGGTAGTCCTAGGATTGCCTAATGATCTGGTCTCTGCCCTGCAGCGTGGATGACAGAATAATCTAGATGAGTAAACACTGGAAGATGATCAAATCAGCATCCTTTAAGCACCATAAAGAAATGCTTCCCTAACTTCATGTATAAACAAAGAATCATTTCTGGCTTTCTCTAGAATCCTTCTTCAGGAGAACCTCCCCCAATAATCTGAGGGTTTCTCTGTCTTCTTTTCACTTCCTTTTCCTTCCTTAAGTAAAATCTTTTCCAAAATTGGCCTTATGATATTCAGTCCCTTGTTCCCCCTTCTTAACTACTTGAGTACTAGAATCTGAGCAGTGCCTGCACCCCACAAGAATATTCTCTACCTCTTCCGATGAGGTCAGGGTCCAGATCTCAGTTGCAGGATCCTGGGAACACCCAAAGTTTGCTTTCTCTACTGGTCCCAGTACTTTTAATTTGCCAGTTTTTTTCTCATTCATTTTTATTTTTAAATTAAAAAGAGAATATATTGATGAATCTATTACTCAGAAGTTGCCATGCAAAACATTTCAGAGCATAAATCTTCATCACTTTGCTAAATGTCGGGATTTTTTATTATTATTATTAAAGCCAAGGCCTATTTCTTTGCATTGTTCATAAATCACCACTGAAATATTTAGTGCTACAAGTTCCTTAGCTTTCAAAGACACCCTATTCTTGAAAAGCTCTACAAAAGGCTTCAAAGTCTACCCCTGGCAAAGTCCCAATGTTATCCACAGGCAAGCCTGCAGATCCAAAGAGATCTGCATTTTGTTTGTAAGTTTTAGGTAGACGCTCAACAATTCGTTTCCTTTTGCAAGATGAAATGTCAATTTTCATCATTTAGATCCAAAATTGAAAAAAGAAAAAATTCTAACCTATTTCTGTCTAGCTGTGCTCCAGTCTTGACTATTGAAAGGCATCTTGGGATATCAGGCATGAAAGGAGTTATTAAAGATTGAGAACCATTTCAATCCTTAGTGAGTAAGTAATACCGTTGGTCCGTAAAACCCAGAAATCATCTGTAAATCTGTCTTCTACCTCCCTTCACCATCCCGGAGAACTGCACATTTCCTATCAGGAGGCGATCTGTAACCTATACAGACTTCTTCCTTTCTCAAGAGCATCTGCTCTGTCCTCTCCCACAGAACTCACTTAAAATGGCATTTCTCAAAAAAGATCATGGGGGCCAGAGCACTAGAACAGCAGAGAGGGCACTTGCTGACTGTGTTAGATTCCCACACCCATATAGTCCCCAGAAATGACTATTTATTTATTTATTTAAATAAATAAAATATTTATTTACTTTACTTAAACACCCTGGATATAAGGTTGTTCATAATACATTGTTGTTTTCACAGGTATAAAGTTATTCATGATTGAGTTCCAGTCATGCAATGTACAATGGCCTTCCCCAGTGCACATTTCCTGCCACCAATGTCTGCAGTTTCCCTCCAGCCTTTCCCCATCCTGCCTGACAGTTCTCTCTAATGTCCTCTCTCTCTGTCTCTCTCTCTGTCTCTCTCTGTCTCTCTCTGTCTCTCTCTCTCTCATACACACACACACACACACACACACACACACACACACACTTCCTTGCTTCTACGACCACTACTACCCCTCCTTTTTGACGCTATGGTTTGCATTATTGTTACTGAAGAGTATCATGCATGTTACTTTATATCCAGGAATAATTCTTGTAGAGCCAGAATTAATTCCTTAGTATGGCAGAGTATTCACCCCTACACACACACACACACACACACACACACACACACACACACACACACACACGATAAGATGTGAAGGTGGACTATGGAGTACAGTCATATTTCTTGAACCTCTTCTGATTCACCTACCCTTCACCTCCTCTTCCTTTCTCCCCATCTTCTTTCCTCTGGCTTTCTTTAGTTTAAGTTTCCAGACTTCTCTGTCTTCTAGAACCTTCCCAGAGTGGTGCTTTCACTCCATGGCCCTGAACACCAACACCTGCGCTCTCAGTCATTCCTGAGAGCATTTGCTCTGCTCTATGGTGCTGCCTGCCTCTATCCCATCAGCTTCCAGACAGGACATGGGGCTTTCTGACTGCTGTTCCCTCGCGCATACTCAGGCATATTTCTGCAGAGACTTGGAGGGGCTGGAGACAATGATGACCTGTGCTTGATGGGGAGCTTCATCCTAGGGAGCAAAGGCAAAGTGCCAAGTGCTCTGTCATAGTGGGTAGGGCAGGACACCCTGTCTCCTTCCCAGTCCCCAGGAAGAAACCCTCTCTCAGCTGCCACAAGCACTCAGATCCCCTACCTCTCCTCAGCTCACCTCTCTGCCTTCCCCTGGGCCAGAAACATAGACCTGGGTAGGTTACTCAGAATCCTAGCCAGCGTATCACCCGACTGTCCCTTGTCTCCTGCCAACCGTTTCTCTCTGAGAGGTGAACATCTTCCCATGGGAAGGAGTTTCCCAGTCTTCATTCTAGATCTAAGTGTCTGCCATTTCTTTTCCAGGTGCATCTCTGAGGAGCCTCCTTCGCCCTTATTCCTTTCTCCCCACCCTCAATCTGGGTCTAACCTCTCCCCAAACTAGAGTCCTTCTATGTCCCCTCAGTCATTCAGGGCCCCAGAGATGCTTCAGCTTCTTTAGTCAATTGTTTCCCTTTTTGCCTAAACCTCTCTAACATGGAAGTTCCTTCTCTGGAGGTTTTCAGACTTACTTTGACAGGCTTCTGCCAGTTCTCTTATCATGGATCCACCATATGTTCTGATCCCTTCTCCTCCTTCCTTCTCTTCCCTCTGCCCTCAGCTGTCCTCTCCTCTCTCTCCTCACCCCTTCTCTTGGGTTTTCAGTCCTGCACCCCATCAGCTCCCATCATCTCTCTTTCCCTGAAAACCCTCAGCTTTTCCTTCTGTCCTGGACAGTTGTGAGTTCTAAGTAACCCTGTCATCTCACCCCCAGGTTGCCATAACCACCTCCCACAGGTGGGTCCTATACCCAACAATCAAGCCAGCTTCCAAACCACATACTGACTTTCACACAGCCGGACTTAATTACACAATTCTGCCTTTTCTGGAACATCACAATTCACAAAAGATCCAGGGCAATTCTGGGTGTAGTGGATGCTTCTTGTGCCAAAATATCCGCTGCCCTCACTAGGGAACAGACCCTTTGGAGCAAAATGCAGGTCTGGGAATCTCTGAAGTCTGGGATCAAAGAGGACAAAGCAAGAATCATTCAAGCCATTCATCATAATTAAAGTGGAGAACTGTCAATGCAAAGAGCCATAGAGCTGCTAGGCAGTGAGGGACACAAAAGCCTGAGATGGGTCAGAAGACAAGGAAAGAAGGTGAAGGCAGCAGATGGGGAGAGGGGGTACTTATAGGCAGTCATGGGCATGGAGCTGAAGAGGGGCAAGGTGGTAGGGGGGACTGAGGTTCATCAGGGAAGAGCTGAGATACAAGGCAGGAAAGGGGTTGGATTCCATGGACCACCTTGTCCACAGAGCCCAATGCTCAGACACATTTTGTGCCCACTCCTCTCGATTTATGGGGTGCGTCTCCAGACTTCTCTAAGCCAGTGGTCACAAGCTCGGAATATCTGTCTGTGGTTAACATAAGGGGCGGATGGTGGGCAGGGAAATATGGAGTAAGAAGACACTTCGCTTCTCTGTGGGCAGAAGGCACCACATTAGAGCAGGGCAAGTTATAGTATCCAGTGAAGGAGGAGAGGGACAAATCTAGGATTGCCCCGTGTCACCGCATGACAGGACAGAAATAGCGAAGATGACAGGATAGGCCGTCTTTGGAAACCTTCGCCTACAACCCCAGCAGGCATGTGGACGATGAGATGAATTCAGTCCTCAGAGATCCTACCCTGCAGCGGCTTAGGAAGGTGGGGCTCTGAATGTTAGAAGCTTCTGGAAACTTGGTAAACATCTCGAATAAACAGCCCTCAGTGTCATTAAGGTCATTCAAAGGGCATGGCAGGGCTGGATTTAAAAATTATGGGATGTGTTGTCACTTTGCATCCTGGTGTTTTTGTGGCCCTGACACAAGATTTTTATAAGCAAAAAATCATACAAGATAAATTTTTAAGTAAAAAAAAAAAAACCCAAGTAACCAACCAAAAAAAAAAAACAAAAAAAAAACCTTTATACCTAACTTCTGCAGCCTCCATCTATAAATGAAAAAAATAGAAGATGGCAAGATTTCATGTGACCTTTTCCTGGCAGTGATTTAAGGTTAATTTGTTTTTATAAGCATCTAAAGCCCAGCATTGCTGTTCTGATACTCTGCTCTAAAAGATCAAAGGCCAGCTTACCCATTAGTCATCCTGGCTAAAGCTTCCTCTATTTCTAATTTCCCTTTCTAGGTTTGATTGTTCCCAAGATAGGTAATTCAGCATTTACTGGACCAGAATTAGCCATGGAGGAGTAAACGTACAAACTCATGTGTACCTAAAAAAAAAAAGGTAACACAAAAATTAAAAGGATTTTTGGATAAGTCTGGCTTCCAGGGTATCAAGTTAAAATGAGCAGGTGCCAGTTAGCTTTTAAGTGCCTGAAAGTTTCAAGAATGTTCCCACTAATACCCTCTTACTTCATTTGATCCCCAACTTCGTTCTTCAGGGTACTGGATTGCTGGTATTCTAAAGACTTTAGAAACACGCAGGTAGTATTGCCTCATCTTAATTTGAGATAAGTAATCAGTGTATATGCTTGTTAAGATGGGGGTTGGTCTGTCAGCACAGCAGTCAAAAGAAAAGATCTTAAGTTTATGGAGATTTATTTCTCTTCCATGGAACTGGAGCGTGCAAATATCTGGGCTGGAAGATCAAGTCTTCTATTTTGTTTCTTGACGCATCTGAAGTTTTTGGTCCAGCCACCTTCTATGTGTGCCCAAACCACATTCAAGTTTGAGGGAGTAACGTGGAAGAAGAAGCAAAGAAAAATGCATTCTGCCCATTCCTTTCAGGTCACCTGCTACGAGTTTTCCACAGCACTCTGCACACTCGGTTGGCCATGCTGTAGTCATGCAGCCTAAATTAGCTGCAAAGGAATCTTGGAAAGGTAGTCCAGCTAAAAATGCTCTCCCCAACGGCAAGGCAGGAGGATTGGATTTAGGTTTAGGAACAATCATCATTCAAGTTTCAGCTTTCTACTTTATGTTGGCAAGATAAAATTTTGCAGCAAAATGATGAACTGGAAAGTCAAATACTGTTGAAAAGACACAACACTTTAATTTCACCTTTAGGAAATCGAGAACTAAGTCATTCTGTCCTAGAATCTATGGAATCATTCTTTCAGTTGGGAGCAGAAAATTTCTTCTTCTATTGGTAGAAAATGACATAATACAAGAAAAAGAAAAAACATTTGGTACTTTTACAGTCTAGGAAATGTGAAAAGGACATAAAATGAAAAGTCAAAGGTAGGTCTTCAGTCCCTATTTTTAAAGATACAAAGATTACAGGGAAAATTAGGTACAGAACAGAGAGAAATAGAGAAGTCTCAGAAAACATGAAAAATACGTAGAGCAGGAGAGAATATGTATCCTGTCCCCAGACCATACCTTAGAGGTTCTCCCATGGGTATATGTATACCAGCCTGAGGTTGGTGATTCACACTGGTTTCAGAGAATTCCTCCAGAAACTCTCCAGGGATCCTCTCAGCTCCTTTACCTTAGGAGTGCTGAGTTGAGAGGCAGGAGAGAGGACATATGGAAAATCTAGGCTGAACTATATGACCCTTCACCAACATCTGGGAGCATAGAATAGGTCAAGGGAAGGAAGTGGCTAAGACAGAGGAAACCAAGTAGAGACTGAGTAAGTCAGCTCATGCCCAAAGAAAGACCACTGGAGTATATATATACATATATAAATATATATACAAATATTTTTAATGTCAGGGAAAGAAAAAATTACAATTACTCTATTCTCTCAGAATTCCATCTAGCAGTTAAAGAAAAGGGGTATTTATAAGACAAACAAACAAACCCCTTGTTCTGAACAAAAGCACACCCTAATTTCATGTGGAACATTCCAGAAGGTAAGTGGGACTGTTGCCAAACCTTTATAAAAAGCAGGCAGAAAAGTTTCCACCCATTAATTCCCAAGATTTTATAGCAAAACTATTTCCTTGCCTGACTCAAAGAAAACAAATAAAATCCAAAAGGGTGGGGGGATCTTTAGAAGAACTCAATTTAAAATAATGTATTTTTTAAACACAATCCGGTCCCAAATTAGTATTCAGCATTGTGTACTTTGGTGCTTCGTTACTTTTCATTGTACACAAATTCCAAGTGCAGATGCTGAGAAAGACCCATGTGAGTGTTCCATGTGATAGAAATGAAGTCTTAGAAGAATGATTCCTATGCTACCAAGAACTTTCATTTAGATTATTTCTCCTTCTCTTCTACTTTTCTACAAACAGCTTTAAAAAACAATGTCCTTTTCTTGTTCTTGCCACAGAAACAGAGATCATTTAGGTTAGTTCTCTCAAAACCAAACTTACTAAATAAACTGCCAAACTTAAAGAGTCTTATTTCACTAACTTTAAACTCAGAATTATCCATCTCAGTATACATTCTCATTACTTTATTTAATTTATTTTATTTATTTATTCTCATTACTTTATTTATTTATTTATTATGTATTTATTTATTTATTCTCATTACTTTATTTAAAACTCTTTTAAGATTTTCCCTTGATGCTTTCCAAATGATCACATCCAATAGCCCCATTGAACCTGCCATCTTAAGAAGCTTATCACAAAGAGTGGTGAGTACAGTTAGAGAAATAACTACACTAACAACTATCATGACAATAGTAGTGAATGAAATAGACTGCCTGTCTAATCTATAGGCGGGGGAAATCGGGAGGTGGGAGATAGGGGGTATTGGGGGTAAGAATTTTGCTCTGGTGAAGGGGTGGTGGTTTTTTTGAAAGCCCAACTACAAACATGTTTGTAAGCATGGTGCTTAAATAAAGATATATTTAAAAAAAAATAATAGCTACATGCAATGGTTCCTTCGACACAATTCACAAATAATTATCTTAGCAACTCATTCTTGTCCCATTTCCTCATTCCTGCTCCTTTCTCTCTTTTTCATGTGTAGGTTAGGCAGGATATTTGATATGTTTATTTTATACCTTTGCACTCTGCCCCTACTAGGACTTATGGGGAGCATATACCAGAATGCCTGTGAGTCCTACCAGTGTATGTTTTACCCAAAAGGAGCATATGGGAATCCCAGAGCATGAATATATTCAATCTTTCTACTTCAGCTGAAGATTTCTCCAAAGTGATGCCTCAGTCCATGTTCTCCTCACAATATGAGAGGAATATTTTGGCACCCTACCCTGACCATTGGAGTTTAGAAATAAACATCTTGTTGGTGTTTAGATATGTACTGAAATTAAGTGGTTGAACATTTTTTCAATGACTCTTGGTTTTATCATAAGCTTCCTATTTATCTAATATAACTTGTTTTTGTCTCTTTTTTTGCAGAATTGTTTAATTTTAACTCTATATCTGAAAACAAAGTCTCTGTTCTATAAATCTATCAATTATTTATTTGTTTGTTTACTTTGGGTGGTCATAGTCAGCAGTGTTTACGCTTTATACTCCTATCTTGTTCTCAGGTCATTGGTGACAATGCTCAAGGGATCGTATCTGGGCTTGGACATTGAACAGGGAATGAAAAAAAACTATATGCAATGCAATTGCCTTATTCCTGTACTATTGCAGGCCTCAGACCTATGTGTTCCTAAATATCTCTAGTCCTTCAAATGTTTTAAAGCTCTACCTTAATGTACAATATTCTTTTTTTTTTTTTTTTTGATTTTTGGGCCACACCCTGTGACGCTCAGGGGTTACTCCTGGCTATGCGCTCAGAAGTTGCTCCTGGCTTCTTGGGGGACCATATGGGACGCCGGGGGATCGAACCGCGGTCCGTCCAAGGCTAGCGCAGGCAAGGCAGGCACCTTACCTCCAGCGCCACCGCCCAGCCCCAATGTACAATATTCTTAATTTTTGTATTATAATATTTTCTGTCAAAGTTGTGCTTTGATATTTAAAAACCTAAAATAAAAAAAAACCTTTCCTGTAACATCTAAAAAATTTCCAGTTCAACTCTGTCTTCAATTCACTACTTTTAATTAATACAATAGGAGGTGCAAATATAATATGGATTTTTAAAAATATAATTGTTACATTATTAATGAACATTTCATGAACAATTTTCACACTGATATAGTTACCATATTACACATGGTGTATCTAATTCTGGACTCTTTAGTTCTATTCAGTCACCACTTGTCCTTTCAATATCAACTTCTTTTTTTTTTTTTTTTTTGGTTTTTGGGCCACACCCGGTGGTGCTCAGGGGTTACTCCTGGCTGTTTGCTCAGAAATAGCTCCTGGCAGGCACGGGGGGACCATATGGGACACCGGGATTCGAACCAACCACCTTAGGTCCTGGATCGGCTGCTTGCAAGGCAAACACCGCTGTGCTATCTCTCCGGGCCCCAATACCAACTTCTTACTGTCTTGTATCTTACCTCATGAAAGCACTTTCCAATAGAACTTTTCAATGAGCAGGGTCTTGTGTAATCTTGGATGAAGGTTTACAGTCACATGTTTTTTTGTTGTTTATTTATTGTCATATGCCTTGAAAGTATTACCAGCCTAGAATAATTTTTCAGATATTTGGTGGTTGATGGAGGGAGCAGAAGGTAACGTGGCGTTAGAGACACTGAGTATATGTCTGTATGTAGGAGACCTGGGTTCAATCTCAGGAGTGTACCTAGTGCTGGGAGAAACCCTCAAGTATTGCCAGGTATGATACAAAATACAAAATAAGAAAGAAAAGAAAAGAAAGAAGGAAGGGAAGGGAAGGAAGGAAGGAAGGAAGGGAAGGAAGGAAGGAAGGAAGGAAGGAAGGAAGGAAGGAAGGAAGGAAGGAAGGAAGGAAGGAAGGAAGGAAGGAAGGAAGGAAGGAAGGAAGGAAGGAGAGAAGGCGAGAGGAGGGAGGGAGAAAGGGGGAAGGAAAAAAGGAAGAAAAGAAGGAAGGAAGGAAGGAGGGAAAGAGGGAAGGAAGGAAGGAAACAAGATGATAAATATTTTTTTTTGTTTTGAGATCCTTTTTCAACTCCAACATAAGTTTGAGGCTAATGTGGTTTATAACCTTTAAAAGACTTTTTTTCTGTGCAGAATAGAAGACAAAAGTATCCGTTTCTTGGTGTGCTCTCTTACTCACTTTATAAACTCTTTAGATATGTATATTTAAGTGAAAACTTTGCACTCTTCATATTAGCATTTGAAGATCCTTTTTTATATACATGGTCCTCCCTTATTCATCATTTCTAAAATGATTGCTGTGTGAGCTCAACTTAGCAATTAAAAGAATTCACAAATCAAAATCACTGAAGTGTTACACTACAGTAATGATACTTTGGTTCAAGATACAGCTGATAAGAAAGCAGCAACTTATTACTGGAACTGCAGTTGGGTTGATGTAATCTTCATTAGCATATCTCCAATGGAAGACTTGTTTTCATCCTCTCAGCTCAATGACCCACAAGCACCTCCAAATCAACTGAACTCCTTGCTCTTCCAAATTCAAGCCTCGCTGATGACATCACCAGCAGATTCTTCTACAAGCAGACTTGAAAGCATCCCTTTCAGGGCAGTTTTTTCCTGTATCTAACTTCACCTGAGGAAAGGAAAACACACCATTTCTGTGCCTTCTTTCTTTGCACCCAAAATCAGCAAGGTGCCCATAGATGTTTACCGAGCCTAAAATGCCCATGGTTTTGCCTCCTGATCTGCACCAATGCCATGACTTCTGTCCGCACAAGCAAACTCTTCAAAGTCTGTCTCACCCTTCCCATCATCTCAGGTAAGAATCTGTAGCAATAGATTGGAGAATGATCTATAGAGATAATCTATAAATAAGATATAGGAGGGAGGATGGAAGAGAAGGAGAGATGGAAGGAGGGAGAGACTGCAGACATGGAAGAAGAGTTGCTACTGCTAGTGCCTATAGCCTAGTGATGGTCTAAGGAAGAACTGGGCAGTTGTGCTGTAGCCTGCAGTACTATAACTGGGCCACATCACAATGCCGCACAGGAGATGCTCCACTGATGGAAGTTTTTTTGGTTTGTTTTTGGGGTTTTTTGTTTGTTTGTTTTTGGGTCACACCCAGCAGCACTCAGGGTTACTCCTGGCTCTATGTTCAGAAATCACTCCTGGCAGGCTCGGGGGATCATATGGGATGCCGGGATTCGAACCAAAGTCCTTCTGCATGCAAGGTAAACGCCCTACCTCCATGCTATCTCTCCGGCCCCACTGGTGGAAGTTTTGGCACTCACTATGTTCCTGTGAGTCTTGCCTGCTACCCTCACTAAAAATTAAAAAAAACATTTTGGATAGGCAAGAGATGAAGGCTTCTAGATTGAGTATGAAGATTTGGCAGAGTAGGGGCACCTGTCTAAATCCCCAAAAAAGGGCTGCCCCTAATCTACTCAGACATGCAAGCCTTGCCTTATTGTCTGATTACCTGCTTAATGAATCATTATTGAAAGTTTATTGAAGAACAGTAGCAGGAACCCTAGTTCAGCTATAAACCCCAGATCACTTTAAAGTATTCTATGAAGATCCAGAAAATTGAGAAGTTTTGGAATTACATCTCAGAACTAATGAACCCAATACCTGGGAGAGAAAGGGTTTTATGATAGCAGCTTTGTGGCCAATTGGAGAGATGAGAACTGAGACTTCTGTCTAGCAGGCCAGGGTTAGACTCTCAGCTCTGTCACCTGAGGGCTGGTTAAACCACAGTGCTGGCTGAGCCTCCCAGAGCAAACCATTCCACTGGACTAGGATTAGAACATTCTCTAGTGTACTGGAGAGATCAGAGCTAGGCTGTTTAACCACTGATCAATATTAACTGCTCTCTCACTTTCTCACTCACCCTCTATCTCTCTCTCTCCCTTCTCTCTTTCACCCTCTATCTTTCTCTCCCCTTCTCTCTCTCTCTCAAGCTTTAAAAACAGCTTTCAATAATAATCATCATCAGTAAATTGACTTTTATGACAGATCCTCCAGGTGTAGCTTTTGATTAGTTCTGAGCTCAATGCTCATCCCAGGGCCTGAGAATCAGACACAGTGCAAACTATCATAGGTACATCTAGCTTTGGCTGCCCTCTTCTCATGCTTGCTCTTTTCTTTTGACTTCCTAATTATAAAAAAAATTGGGGGATGGAAGAAAAATGGCAGAGAGACAGCAGTAGAAGTAGTGGTGCCTGCAGTACAGATGAGCCTGAAGATGCCTATAGCAATGTGTCCTCCAATAACCGTGAAATTTCCAAAATCCCTGAATCTGGCAACTGGGCACCAGATGCTTGGAGAAGAAGGAAATGCAGATCGCCAGATTGAATATTAAGCTCTGAGGGAGATTGCTGGGAGAAAAAATGGCAGCAGGACAGCCTTAAGAGAACAAAGACTGTGCTGGAAGCAGCTACTGTGGGCCTGGTGTTCCAGAAATAGGAGGGAGAGTTGCCCTGATTTGGTTCTGCAACAGAGCTGGGAATTATGGAACGTAACAGTGAGGCTGGGAATTGTGGAATGTGACACAGATCCATGATCATGGCCAAGCTCAAGTCATGGACATTAGCACAGATGGAAAGAACAAGAGGCAGGCTGCAAGAAGAGGGTATTGATTATGCCAGACTGGTAGCATAATATATATAAAACTGGTACCACACTGGTAGAGATATAGCTAGGAGGCAGAGCTACCATTACTAGTAGACTGGGAATGCTGCACTTATACCCTGCCAAGGTGGACTCTGAGCACCACAACTCTGTGGAATGGCCAGACCCATCTTCTCAAGAGACATGGACATTAGTGTTGAAGGAGCAAGTGAAAGCTAAATGCAAAATGGGGCTCACAGCAGCATGGCCAACTCAGGCAGTGAGGTTGTTTTCTGCCTTGTAGCCTCACATTGCTCCTAGTCAGGGATCCCCATGACATAATAAAACACCACACATGTAAAAGTCACAATGGTAAGACAATTCAGAATCCCACCACACTTAGTGAATGGATATGGTAATTCCAAGAATTCAACAAACCTAAGCCATCTATATAGGGATTTTCATCCCCAAAAAGCTGACTATGCATTCTTCTCCAATGCACATGGGATATTTTCCATAGACCACATGCTAAGCCAAAAATATACCTACATAAAATCAAGATGATAAAACTATAAACTATCTTCTTGACCACGATGCACTGAAAATTAAATTGCAAACAGAAATGGAGAAATAACCTTAACACCTGGAAATTAAACAACTTAAAGTCTTTCCTCTAAGATCTGGCATAAGATAAGGTTGCCCCTTCTTGCCACTATGGTCAATATAGTACTGGAAGTACTTTCCATAGCAATCAGGCAAGAATAACTAATTTAAGGGCATCCAGTTAGAAAAGAAAAAGTGAAGCTATTGCTCTTTGCAGGTAACATGATACTGTTTTGAGAAAATCTAAAGACTACAAAAAAACAGCTTCTGAAAACATAGACTTATATAGTAAAATGGCTAGATACAAAATAAATATGCAAAATTTCATGGCTTTTCTACACACAAATTTTGAAAGAGAAGAAATGTTAAAAAAAAAAAGCCAACTCATTTACAAATGTGTCTCAAAAAATCAAGTACCTTGGAGTCAATTTAATTAAAGTGGTGAAAGATCTATAAAAAAAAAACCTACAGAAACACTGCTTCAAGAAATAAGAGAACAAGACCGGTGAGGTGGCGCTGGAGGTAAGGTGTCTGCCTTGCAAGCGCTAGCCAAGGAAGGATCACAGTTCAATCCCCCAGCGTCCAATATGGTCCCCCCAAACCAGGGGCAATTTTTGAGCACTTAGCCAGGAGTAACCCCTGAGCATCAAACGGGTGTGGACAAACAAAAATAAAAGAAAGAAAGAAGGTCACACACGGAAATGGATATATATAATGAATATATATACATATACCCTACTCATGGATTGGAATGATTAACATCATTAATACTTTCCAAACATTAATGCAATCCTATAAGAATACCCATGACATTTTCAAAAAATTAAATCAAACATTCCTTAAATTCATATGGAAAAATAAACATCCACAAATAGCTAAAGCAGTCCTTGGTTAAAAGAAGATGGGAAGCATCACTTTCCCCAACATTAAACTATACTATAAACCAGCAGTCATTAAAACAGCATGGTACTAGAATAAAGATAGATCCTCATATCAATAAAATAGACTTCAAATATTTAATATAGACCCACATTTATATTATCAATTAATTTTTGATAAGGGGGAAAGAAATACAAAGTGGAACAAGGAAGGGCTCTTCAGAAAGTGGTGTTGGGAAACTGACCAGCCACATGCAAAAAAGCAAACTTGGTTCTCTAATGTCATGCACAAAAGTCAAATCAAAATAGATTAAATATTCTATATTAAACCAGAAAACATAAGATACATAGAGAAAAAACTAGGCATAACATTGAATCTAAAGACATTTCAAAAAAGAAAAACTACTTTCCAAGAAAGTGAAAGCAATGATAAACACATGGGACTGAAACACATTAAACTGAAACCTTCTACACCTCAAAGGAAATGGTGATAAGGATACAAAGACTATACACATAATGAGAGAGGCTATTCACCCAATACCCAGCTGATGAGAGTTAATATCTAAGATATATAAGGAAGGCACCAGTAGAGCTACACAGAATGAAACATGTAGCCCCATCCAAAAATGGGAAGAAAAATGAAAAGATATTTTTTCAAAGAAGAAACACAAACGGCCAAAAGGCACATGAAGGAATGTTCCACATCACTAATCACCAGATAGATGCAAATCAAAACAACAATGAGGTATTATCTCACAATTGCAGAGACTGGCACACATCACAAAGAACAAGAACAAGAACTCTTAGGTATATACCCTAGGAACAAAAAAAAAAAAACACAATACAAAAATGCCCTTTTCACTCCTATGTTCATCATAGCACTGTTTATAATAGCCAGAATCTGGAAACAGCCCAAGTGCTGAAGACATGTGAGTGACTAAGAAAACTGTGGTACATATATAGATACAGATAGATAGATAGATAGATAGATAGATAGATAGATAGATAGATAGATAGATAGATAGATAGATAGATAGATTGATTCTATGCAGCTGAATGAAATGACTCAGATGGTAAGGGAAAGATATAAAATAATCTCACTCATTTATAGATATAAAAAAACAAAAGACAGTGTAGTAATAATATCCAGAACAATAGAGAGGAGGACCAGCCCATGGTTGGAAACTTGTCACATGTGCAGTTAGGGCAGAGAAGGAACCACTATGACAATGAGAGTTGAAACTGACCATTCTGGACAATAACTGGGTGTTGGATGGAGAAAAATAATATGCACGGTACCCTTACATTAACAATAGTGCAAACCACAGTGTCTAAAAGGGTAAAAAAAAAGAGAGAGAGAGAGTAGTAAAATGACAGCCCCAAAGGCAGGCAGGGGAAAGGGTGGGAAGAAAACCAGGGATATTGGTCTTGGGAAACATTCATGAGTTAAGGGTGTTATATATTGTAAAACTGAAACTCAATCATGACAACTCTGTAACCACAGCATTTAAATACAACAAAAAGATTGGGTCTTTGGGCCACACCAAACAGTAGTCAGGCTCTGCTTTTGGCTCTGTGCTCAGTCCTGGAGGTGACGAGGAACCATCTGGATGAACCCTGGGAATCCATCTGAGCACATCTGTATAAAAGGCAAATAAAAAAGGTAAACACACATATGCTATTTCTCCAGGACAACTTCTTATTTTTGTTAAGTTGAGTTGTATTTATTCCTTGTGTTTAACCTCATGATTTAACATTTGTACATATTTGGAAAAGGGTACTGGACCTAGGGTTGGTTAGTTAGGTTTCATCACCATTGGAATTACCATTTTTTTCTTGTTTTCTTTATATTTTTGGTCATGCCTGGTGGGTGCTTAGGGGTTACTCCTGGCACTACACTCAGAAATCGCTCCTGGCAGGCACGGGGGACCATATGGGATGTCGGGAACTGAATCTGGGTCCATCCTGGGTTGGCCATGAACAAGGCAAATGTCCTATCATTAGACTATCACTCTGACCACAATTTTTTTTTCTTAAGCAACTTTGTTTTAAAAAGTTTCTGAACAAGGATATGTCTCTTAAGTGTTAAGTTTGTCTAGTATTGGACTCTTCCTAGTGCGACCCTGGTGGATCAGCAACATTGGACCTCAAACACCAGAACACAGATGAATCTCAAGCACACATCACCTTGAAATTGTCAACTTGAAAGTCTCCATTTGCCTTTCCAGCTCACCTCTACCAAGATTTACCCTGGATCTTTGAGCTGGGTTGGTTTGGTTGGGATGTCAGGGGAAGGGTGGCAATGTTGTTGTTGATTTTTTTTTCAGATATAATGATAAATGAGATCATATGCTGTTTGTCTTTCTCCATCTAGTTTGACGTAATAATTTTGCCCGCAATGAAATGACAAGATTTCATTGTTTATTATTGTTGAATCAAATACCTTTGTGAAAATATATCAGTTTCTTTATCTACTCATTTGTCGATAAGAGTTGTTTTCATCTCTTGACTTTGTAAATAATTCTTCAGTGTGCATGAGGGATATAGATGTCTTTTCAAGTTATTGTTTTTATTTTCTTCAGATAAAGACGCAGGAAGAAAAATTGCTGCATCACATGGTCTTTCTACCCTGATTTTGAGGAGGAATTTCCATGCTCATTCCTCCGTTTTATAATCCTGTCAACAGGAATATTTAAACCCTTTTTCCCCACACTGTCCCCAACACTTATCATTCTATATATGTCTGATCATAACCATTCTAACAGGAGTATGGAGGAGATCCCTCCAGTGTTTTTGACTTGTGCTTCCAAAGTGATAAGTGGTCTTGGGCACCTTTTCCTTTACCAGCAGCATATCTGCATGCCTTTAGAGAGGAAGAAAATATGTGTATCCAGGGGCCAGTGAGGTGGCACTACAGGTAAGGTGTCTCCCTTGCAAGCGCCAGCCAATGAAGGACCACAGTTCGATCCCCCCACATCCCATATGGTCCCCCCAAGCCAGGAGCAATTTCTGAGTGCTTCACCAGGAATAACCCCTGAGCATAAAACAGGTGTGGAGAAAGAAAGAAAGAAAGAAAGAAAGAAAGAAAGAAAGAAAGAAAGAAGAAAGAAAGAAAGAAAGAAGAAAGAAAAAGAAAGAAAGAAAGAAAGAAAGAAAAAAGAAAGAAGAAAGAAAGAAAGAAAGAAAGAAAGAAAGAAGAAAGAAGAAAGAAAGAAAAGAAAGAAAGAAAAGAAAGAAAGAAAGAAAGAAAGAAAGAAAGAAAGAAAGAAAGAAAGAAAGATAAAGAGAGGAAGGAAGGAAGAAGGAAGGAAGGAAGGAAGGAAGGAAGAAAGAAAGAAAGAAAGAAAGAAAAAGAAAGAAAAGAAAGAAAGAAAGAAAGAAAGAAGAAAGAAAGAAAGAAAGAAAGAAAAAGAAAGAAAGAAAGAAAGAAAAAGAAAGAAAGAAAGAAAGAAAGAAAGAAAGAAAAGAAAGAAGAAAGAAAGAAAGAAAGAGAAAGAAAGAAAGAAAGAAAGAAAGAAAGAAAGAAGAAAAGAAGAAAGAAGAAAGAAAGAAAGAAGAAGAAAGAAGAAAGAAGGAAAGAAGAAAGAAGAAGGAAGAAAGAAAGAAAGAAAGAAAGATAAAAGAAAGAAAGAAAGACAAAAAGAAAAGAGAGAGAAAGAAAGATAGAGAAGGAAGAAAGAAAGAAAAGAAAGAAAGAAAGAGAAAGAAAGAACAAAAAAGAAAGAGAAATAAGAAAGAAAGAAAGAAAGAAAGAAAGAAAGAAAGAAAGAAAGAAAGAAAGAAAGAAAGAAAGAAAGAAGAAAGAAAGAAAGAAAGAAAGAAAGAAAAAGAAAGAAAGAAAGAAAGAAAAGAAAGAAGAAAGAAAGAAAAGAAAGAAAGGAGAAAGAAAGAAGGAAAAGAAAGAGAAAGAAAGAAAGAAAGAAAAGAAAGAAAGAAAGAAAGAAAGAAAGAAAAGAAAGAAAGAAAAAGAAAGAAGAAAGAAAGAAAAGAAAGAAGAAAGAAAGAAAGAAAGAAAAGCACATAAGATATATGTGTTTCAGGCAAAAGCCGGCTCCCTGTGTGTGACACCAGGCAGGGAAAATCCGCGAAAGTACACCGGCCCAGTGGGGCTCAACTGTGAAAAACTGTGAGTGTGACTTGTCTATGTCTGTCTACTGTCCTCTTGCGTGAAACTCTTGCGAGTGGGGCAAAAAGAGGCTCCAGAAACCTCGCTCGCCCAGACGCCATTTTTAGGGAGGGACTACAGAGCATGAAAACCGGCAAGGCTTTGCAAAAGCTGGCTCCCTGTGTGTGACATCAGGCGGGGAAAATCCGCAAAAGTACACCGGCCCAGTGGGGCCCAACTGTGAAAAACTGTGAGTGTGACCTGTCTATGTCTGTCTACTGTCCTCTTGCGTGAAACTCTTGTGAGTGGAGCAAAAAGAGGCTCCAGTGGAGCACGGCCGCATAGCTAAGCGGAGCGGCCGTGCACTCTTTCTAAGGAAAGAACACCATTGCAACAAGAAGGAAAAATCACACTAAGAATGGCGCTATATCACAGAAGCAAACATTTCTCTCCAGACTGTCTTCTCTGTTGCATGCTAGGGCCTAAGACTTGACCCAGTGTGAGGCTTCATCCACGGAGGACTCCCCTCCCTTAGAGGCAAGTCAGCCCATCCAGAAAGGGAGGAGCCAGAGGAGTGTGCTGCCTGCATCATATAGACAATGAATACCACCACAACACGTAGAAAAACCCACAATACAAGTGTGACAATGGGGAAACAACGCAGGACAGCATCAGACATAGAGAATGAAGATGACAATTCTGAGGACCAGATAATGACCAACCAACTAATCAACCTCTCAGATAAGGACTTTAGACTAGCAATATGGAAGATGCTCCACGGACTCCAAGAAACCATGGATCGAGTTGAACAGAACACTAATAAGAACCAAAAAAATATGAAGACAGAAATCACAAAACTCCAAACTGAAATAACATGTCAACTAACAGGACTGAAAAAGTCAGTAAACGAAGTGAATGACAAAATGGATAAGCTCTGGGACAGGGTATCAGAAGCTGAGAATAGACTTGGTGCTGTGGAAGATGAGATACATAACAATTCCATACAGCAGGAGAGATTGGACAAAAAACTTAAAGCAAATGAGCAGACAATGGAAAAATTAGTCAAAGAATGGGAACAGATGAAAATAGAAGTCTATGATAAGATCAACAGAAACAACTTAAGAATCATTGGAGTCCCAGAGACCCAAGAAGAAAATTTCCAGGAAGAATCAACGGTCAAGAACATCATTAAAGAGAAACTTCCAGAGCTAAAGAATATATGTGATCAAATCCTGCATGCCCGAAGAGTACCAACCAAAAGAGACCCCAGAAAAACCACCCCAAGACACATCCTAGTCACAATGACAAATCCCACAGATAGAGACAGAATTCTGAAAACAGCAAGATCAAAAGGGGAAATCACGTTCAAGCAAGCTTCCCTGAGATTTACAGCAGACCTGTCACCAGAAACACTCAATGCCAGAAAGCAGTGGTGGGATATTGTGACAAGACTGAATGAAATGAATGCTTCACCCAGAATACTATACCCAGCAAAACTCACTTTCCGGTTTGACGGAAGAATACATGGTTTCACAGACAAAAAACAGCTCAGAAACTTCACAGACACAAAACCAGTCTTAAGAGAAAAAACTGAAAGACCTAATCTAAGACAAGACTACCCAAAAGACACACCAAATTTTGAAATAAAGATGGCGTTAAACCCCAGGACAATTCTTTCTCTCAATGTCAATGCACTAAATGCACCAGTTAAGAGACACAGAGTGGCTAAATGGATCAAAAAACTCAATCCAACCTTCTGCTGCCTACAAGAAACGCACCTGAATAGTCAGAACAAACATAGACTCAAAATAAAAGGCTGGAGAAAAATTATCCAAGCAAACAACATCCATAAAAAAGCTGGAGTGGCCATACTAATATCAGATAATGCAAACTTTTTACTCAGGAAGGTTGTAAGGGACAAAGACGGACATTTTATATTAATCAAGGGGTACGTAGAGCAGGAAGAATTCACTCTCCTAAACATATATGCACCGAATGAGGGGCCAGCAAAATATTTAATACAACTGTTGACAAATCTGAAAAATGATATCAACAACAACACAATAATTGTGGGGGACCTTAACACGGCTTTGTCAATACTGGATAGGTCAACCAGACTGAAACCCAACAAGAATATACTAGACCTGAGGAGAGAAATGGAAGAAAGAGGCCTAGTGGATATATATAGGACACTCCATCCCCAGAAACCTGGATACACATTCTTCTCCAATGTACATGGGACATTGTCCAGGATAGACTACATGCTGGCACATAAAACATACCTCCATGAGATCAAGAGGATAGAAATTTTGCAGACTACCTTTGCTGACCACAAGGCTCTGAAATTATTTGTGAATTCCAAAGGGACTCAGAAGAAATACTTTAACACCTGGAAGTTAAACAGCCTCATGCTCAATAACCAGTGGGTCCGAGATGAAATCAAGGAGGAAATCAAAAGGTTCCTGGAAACAAATGACAATAAAGACACAAACTATCAGAACTTATGGGACACAGCAAAAGCAGTACTGAGAGGAAAATTTATAGCTTTGCAAGCACACATCAGGAAGGAAGAAGGAGCTTACCTGAGTAGCTTAATGACACAGCTAATAGAACTAGAAAATGCTCAACAAAAGGACCCAAGAATAGGAAGACAGAAGGAAATAACAAAGCTGAGAGCAGAAATCAACGAAGTGGAAACTCAAAAGACAATCCGAAAGATCAACGAAAGCAGAAGTTGGTTCTTTGAAAAAATAAACAAGATTGATAGACCACTGGCAAACCTAACAAAGAAAGAGAGAGAGAGAAACTTGATAACTCGTATCAGGAATGAAAAAGGAGAGATCACTACTGATATGACAGAGATTCAAAGGGTAATCAGAAACTACTTTGAAAAACTCTACGCCACTAAAAATGAGAACCTGGAAGAAATGGATAAATTCTTGGACTCTTATAATCTTCCACGGTTGAAGGAAGAGGATGTAGCATATCTAAACACCCCCATCACCATTGATGAAATTAAAACAGTAATCAAACGTCTGCCGAAAAACAAAAGCCCAGGTCCAGATGGATTCACTAATGAATTCTATCAAACTTTCCAAGAGGAACTACTGCCAATCTTGGCAAGACTCTTTCATAAAATTGAACAAACAGAAACACTTCCAAATAGCTTTTATGAAGCCAACATCACCTTGATACCTAAACCAGACAGAGATGCTACCAAAAAAGAAAATTACAGACCAATATCACTGATGAATGCAGATGCAAAGATCCTCAACAAAATCCTGGCAAATAGGATTCAATGCCTCGTTAAAAAGATCATCCACTACGATCAAGTAGGTTTCATCCCAGGAATGCAAGGCTGGTTTAACATCCGTAAATCTATCAACATAATACACAACATCAATAACAAGAAAAATAAAAACTACATGATCATATCAATAGATGCAGAGAAAGCATTTGATAAGGTCCAACACCCATTCTTGATCAAAACTCTCAGCAAGATGGGAATGGAGGGAACCTTTCTCAATATAGTGAAGGCTATCTACCACAAGCCAGTGGCAAATATTATCCTCAATGGAGAAAAACTAAAAGCCTTTTCTCTATATTCTGGCACAAGACAAGGCTGTCCTCTCTCACCACTCCTATTCAACATAGCACTGGAAGTACTTGCTATAGCGATTAGGCAAGAAAAGGATATCAAGGGAATCCAGATAGGAAAGGAAGAAGTCAAGCTCTCACTGTTTGCAGATGACATGATACTCTACTTAGAAAACCCTAAAGACTCTATCAAAAAGCTTCTAGAAACAATAGACTCATGTAGCAAGGTGGCAGGCTACAAAATTAACACACAAAAATCAATGGCCTTTCTATACACCAATAGTAATAAGGATGAAATGGACATTAAGAAAACAACCCCATTCACAATAGTGCCACACAAACTCAAATATCTTGGAATCAACTTGACTAAATATGTGAAGTACCTATACAAGGAAAACTATAAAACTCTGCTCCAAGAAATAAGAGAGGACACACAGAAATGGAAACACATACCCTGATCATGGATTGGCAGGATTAACATCATTAAAATGGCAATACTCCCCAAGGCATTATACAGATTTAATGCCATCCCTCTAAAGATACCCATGACATTATTCAAAGAAGTGGATCAGACACTTTTGAAATTCATTTGGAACAATAAACACCCTCGAATAGCTAAAGCAATCATTGGGAAAAAGAATATGGGAGGAATTACTTTCCCCAACTTTAAACTGTACTACAAAGCAACAGTTATCGAAACAGCATGGTATTGGAATAAGGACAGGTCCTCAGATCAGTGGAATAGGCTTGAATACTCAGAAAATGTTCCCCAGACATACAACCACCTAATTTTTGATAAAGGATCAGGAAATCCTAAATGGAGCAGGGAAAGCCTCTTCAACAAGTGGTGTTGGCACAATTGGATAGCCACTTGCAAAAAATTGAACTTAGAACCCCAGCTAACATCATGTATAAAGATAAAATCCAAATGGATTAAAGACCTCGATATCAGCCCCCAAACCGTAAGATATATAGAACAGCACATAGGCAAAACACTCCAGGACATTACAGGCATCTTCAAGGAGGAAACTGCACTCTCCAAGCAAGTGAAAGCAGAGATTAACAGATGGGAATATATTAAGCTGAAAAGCTTCTGCACCTCAAAGGAAATAGTGCCCAGGATACAAGAGCCACCCACTGAGTGGGAGAAACTATTCACCCAATACCCATCAGATAAGGGGCTAATCTCCAAAATATACAAGGCACTGACAGAACTTTACAAGAAAAAAACATCTAACCCCATCAAAAAATGGGGAGAAGAAATGAACAGACACTTTGACAAAGAAGAAATACACATGGCCAAAAGACACATGAAAAAATGTTCCACATCACTAATCATCAGGGAGATGCAAATCAAAACAACAATGAGATACCACCTCACACCCCAGAGAATGGCACACATCACAAAGAATGAGAACAAGCAGTATTGGCGGGGATGTGGAGAGAAAGGAACTCTTATCCACTGCTGGTGGGAATGCCGTCTAGTTCAACCTTTATGGAAAGCGATATGGAGATTCCTCCAAAAACTGGAAATCGAGCTCCCATACGATCCAGCTATACCACTCCTAGGAATATACCCTAGGAACACAAAAATACAATACAAAAACCCCTTCCTTACACCTATATTCATTGCAGCTCTATTTACCATAGCAAGACTCTGGAAGCAACCAAGATGCCCTTCAATAGACGAATGGCTAAAGAAACTGTGGTACATATACACAATGGAATATTATGCAGCTGTCAGGAGAGATACATACATGGATGTACACGGAATCTATTATGCTGAGTGAAATAAGTCAGAGAGAGAGAGAAAAACGCAGAATGGTCTCACTCATCTATGGGTTTTAAGAAAAATGAAAGACACCCTTGTAATAATAATTTTCAGACACAAAAGAGAAAAGAGCTGGAAGTTCCAGCTCACCTCTGGAAGCTCACCACAAAGAGTGATGAGTTTAGTTAGGGAAATAACTACATTTTGAACTGTCCTAATAACGAGAATGTATGAGGAAAATGGAGAGCCTGTCTATAGTGCAGGCGGGGGTCGGGTGGGGCGAAGGGAGACTTGGGACATTGGTGATGGGAATGTTGCACTGGTGATGGGTGGTGTTCTTTACATGACTGAAACCCAAACCCAATCATGTATGTAATTAAGGTGTTTAAATAAATTAAAAATATATATGTGTGTTTCTAATCATCAGGGAGATGAAAAGAAGAAAGAAAGAAAGAAAGAAAGAAAGAAAGAAAGAAAGAAAGAAAGAAAGAAAGAAAGAAAGAAAGAAAGAAAGAAAGAAAGAAAGAAAGAAAGAAAGAAAGAAAGAAAGAAAGAAAAAAGAAAGAAAGAAAGAAAGAAAGAAAGAAGAAGAAGGAAGGAAGAAGAAAGAAAGAAAGAAGAAAGAAAGAAAGAAAGAAAGAAAGAAAGAAAGAAAGAAAGAAAGAAAGAAAGAAAGAAAGAAAGAAAGAAAGAAAGAAAGAAAGAAAGAAAGAAAGAAAGAAAGAAAAAAGAAAGAAAGAAAGAAAGAAAAAAAGAAAGAAAGAAAGAAAGAAAGAAAGAAAGAAAGAAAGAAAGAAAGAAAGAAAGAAAGAAAGAAAGAAAGAAAGAAAGAAAGAAAGAAAGAAAGAAAGAAAGAAAGAAAGAAAGAAAGAAAGAAAGAAAGAAAACATGTGTATTCTATAGTACCCCTTTTGTAACTGCTAAGTCTTTGTTACTGAGTTATATGAGTTCTTCATATAGTATGGGCAATAGCCACTTCACAGATGTATGAGTTGCAAATATTTTTTTCCTTTCAGTAGAACGCTTTTTTTTTGATTTTCTATATTTCCTTTGATTTCTACAGATTATTTTCTTAGTTTGAAGTAGTCCAATAAGTTTATTTTTGCTTTGGTTGTCAAATCTCAAACATCATTGCCTAGGCAAATGTCAAGAACATGTTTTCTTCTCTTCTGGTTATCTGGGTCTTAGATATCACCCATGATCTATTCTCCCCATACCACAGAAACTAATGAGGTAACCAAGCACCATCTACCAGGTTAGAAACACCTCACACTCTATCACCCTTTATCTGATGGCCCAAAGCTTGTGTTGTGATGATTTCATGCTAGTGTTGAGTTTTCCTCATTGGTACCTTGTCTATCTTTCTTTTGCCTTTTTCCCCATTATTTATGACAAACCCAGAGTAGGTACTCTATTTGCTGGTTCAAAGAATAACTAACTATGAACATCAAACAATACCTCAGTCATCAGAAATTGGTCAAGTCTATTTTTGGATTTATCCCTCAAATTCTAATTAAAATCAAAATCCATATCACAAATTCCAGGCATAAGAAATTCCTTCGGAGCCAGAGAGATAGCATGGAGGTAAGGCATTTGCCTTTCATGCAAAAGGTCATCGGTTCAAATCCTGGTGTCCCATATGGTCCCCTGTGCCTGCCAGGAGCAATTTCTGAGCATGGAGCCAGGAGTAACCCCTGAGCACTGTCGGGTGTGATCCAAAAACCACAATTAAAAAAAATTCTTCCATAACTGTGAGGAGAGATGCAGGCCAAGACCCACAACCAAGCCCAGCGTGCAGGAAAGGTAACATGCCTTAAAGGAAAAGTGTGGAAAGATAAAGCGTTTCTTCTATTCAACTTTCTCATAACATTACTCTTTTCTTACAATTAAAAAAATCACTTTTTTATATAACAGGTCCAAGACTGGTTGACCTGTGTAGATTGCCATACTGATCAAGACAGGAAGGAGGAGATGACACCCTGGTTCTTGAACCACCAGATACTGGTTCTAGAAATTAGTTGTGAAAATACAATAGGGCAGGCTTATGTGGGGAGGTTATGAGGGAAAAGATTTTGTACCAACTGTTTCCAACAGTATAGTAAAAAGAAACTGTGGGTTCTTGATTTTCCACATGTACATGGCAGGATCCTTTAGAGACTCAATCTTTCTCTATCTAGTGGAGTAATAGGCAATCATTCTTCCAGATATTTCTCTCATTTGCTCAGTGGTGGTTTCCAGTAGGCCAGAGAAGCACTAAAGCCATCAAATTTACAACCTGTTCATGGGGACCAAATAGCAGTGGGAGTAGTTGGCAAGTCAACCCTGGCCTTCAATATTGGGTTAGTCTTTGGTACAAAGATGGCTTCTTGAGCTATAGAAAGTCCTGAATATTATGTGTCATTTGAACATTGCAGATTTTCTTTTCAATGAAGTTTTTAATTCTTCATCTACTATTTTCTTCAGTGTAAGTCAACCTTTATTAAAATGAATTCTTTTCTTCATTGATTGGATTTTCTGGAAAGATTTTTTTAATGTGCTGAAGCCTTTTTTTTCCCGTTACATTTTTATGATGCATAATAAAGTTTAAGTTTCTCTTTATTCTATGTACTGTTTTAATGTATTTCTAAGACCTCTGAAAGAATAAGCTTGAATATCACAGAGAATTTAGTTTTTAATTATGTACTTTTAGCAAGTGAGTGCATGATAAATACAGATCTGGACTTTTTTTTTCTCCCTCCCTCCCTCCCCTCCCACAGCACACAGATCTGGACTTTTAAGGAGAAAAAGAATTTTTTTTTGTCCATTAACAGTTTTTCTTTACTTGGATAATAACTATATTCCACATTTACAAAATTTATTAGATTTGACACCATATTATCAAAATTCTTCAAACTACCTCAACTTGTCAGTCTTTAAATAAGTTAAACATTAGAGATATACATATTTGCATACATGCACAACCCCCAGTAACTAGTTATTTATTAATCTACCTTCCATTTTTCTTTTATTCACGAATCTAGACTCAATTCCCCTGTTTACGTTGTAATTGTATGTGTCTAAATGGGGTCTCACCTTGGCAATATAGGATATTTCATATAAGAATTTCCAGAACTACTGATAATAATTCCCTTTGTGATCCTACCTTTCTTGGTCTGGAAAAGAATGTCTAAGTTGGGCCATATATAGAGTATTTATTGCTAGCAAATCAATGTATACTTAAATTCCATCATGGAAGACTGTTCCATTTGAGGATAGTTGTTAAGGAAATATTGTAAAAGAAAAGTCAGAAAGAAGACCAAGGGTAACATTGCCCACCCTTTTACTTTAATGTACAAGACCAAAGCTTGAGTATAGAGATAATATTTGTTATGTGATATGGGTTTGCTGGTATGTTAGCTGATATGAGTGCACAATTAATCCTAATCAGCTAATATATAGCTGTCTTATATAATTGACCCTTATGTAAGTGTATAAGGAATGCCAAGACATACAGCTAACTCTAATAGGCTATTTAATCCTAATGTCTATAACTAATCAATCCTGTTGCATATAGCTGACTCCAGTGCATAGAATTGATATGGTATAGATAACTGATCAGGATACAAAGTATTAATTGCGACTGAACTCTGCTGGATCTCAGATGTCAGCACCCCTATCTTCCTCTCTTCTGTGCTGTGCAGCATTTTCGGCCTGATTTCATTCTGTGTGTGGCTCATCTGCAGACGGCCTGCCTTTCCGTGAACCTTCCGTGGAGGTGAGTCAACAGGCCCAGAAAGGGAGGAGCCAGAGGAGCACGGCTGCTCTGCTTCCTTCACAACTGTACACATCATTTAGCCAATGAATACAACCACAACATGTAGAAAAACTCACAACACAAGTGTGACAATGGGGAAACAACGCAGGCCAGCGCCAGACATAGAGAATGAAGATGGCAACTCTGATGACTTGAACATGACCAACCAACTAGCCAGTCTCTCAGATAAGGAGTTTAGAGTCGCAATATGGAAGATGTTCAAAGAACTCAAACAAAGTATAGAAAAGAACACTAATAAGAATCAAAAGAATATGAAAATAGAAATGAGAAAACTCCAAACTGAAATTTCAGGTCAAATAACAGGTCTGAAAAACTCAGTAGATGAATTGAAGGAAAAACATGGTTGAACTTTCCCATGGGTAAACAGCAGCTGAAGATAGAATTAGTACACTGGAAGATGAGATGAATAACAATTCCATACAGCAGAAAAACTTGGACAAAAGCCTCAAAGCAAATGAACAAACAATGGAAAAATTACTCAAAGAATGGGAACAGATGAAAATAAAAGTCTATGATAAGCTCAACAGAAAGAACTTAAGAATCATTGGAGTCCCAGAGACCCAGGAAGAAAATCTCCAGGAAGAATCAACGGTCAAGAACATCATTAAAGAGAAACTACCAGAGCTAATGAATACATGCCATCAAATTCTGCATGCCCGAAGAGTACCAACTAAAAGAGAACCCAGAAAAAAACACCCAAAGACACATCCTAGTCACAATGACAAATCCCACAGATAGAGACAGAATTCTGAAAGCAGCAAGATCGAAAAGAGAAATTACATTCAAGAGAGCATCCTTGAGATTTACAGCAGGCCTGTCACCAGAAACACTCAAGGTCAGAAAGCAGTGGTGGGACATAGTAACAAAACTCAATGAAATAAATGCTTCACCTAGAATACTGTACCCAGCAAAACTCACTTTCCAGTTTCACAGAAGAATACATGGTTTCACAGAAGAAAAAAAAAAACAACTCAGAAACTTTACAGACTCAAACCATTCTTAAAAGAAAAACTGAACAGCCTACTTTAAGACAAGACTGACCAACAGACACACCAAACTTTGTTATAAAGATGGCATCAAATCCCAGGACAATTTTATCTCTCAACATCAATGGACTAAATGCACCAGTTAAGAGACACAGAGTGGCTAAATGGATCAAAAAACTCAATCCAACCTTCTGCTGCCTACAAGAAACGCAGCTGAATAGTCAGAACAAACATAGACTCAAAATAAAAGGCTGGAGGAAAATCACCCAAGCAAACAACACCCATAAAAAAGCTGGAGTGGCCATACTAATATCAGATGATACAAACTTTATACTTAGGAAAGTTGTAAGGGACAAAGATGGACATTTTATATTAATCAAGAGGTATGTAGAGCAGGAAGAAATCACTCTCCTAAACATATATGCACCGAGTGAGTGGCCAGCAAAATATTTAATGAAATTGTTGACAAATCTGAAAAATAATATCAATAACAAAACAATAATTGTGGGAGACCTTAATACGGCATTGTTCACACTTGACAGGTCAACCAGACTGAAACCCAACAAGAATATACTAGACCTAAACAGAGAAATGGAAGAAAGAGGTCTAGTAGATATATACAGGACACTCCACCCCCAGAAGCCTGGATACACATTTTCTCTAATGTACATGGGACATTCTCCAGGATAGACTACATGCTAGCACATAAAACATACCTCCATAATATCAAGAGGATAGAAATTTTGCATTCTATCTTTGCTGACCACAAAGCCCTGAAATTATATGTGAACTATAAAGGGACACAGAAGAAAAACTTTAATACCTAGAAGTTAAACACCCTAATACTGAATAACCAGTGGGTCCGAGATAAAATCAAAGAGGAAATCAAAACCTTCCTAAAAACAAATGACAATGAAGACACAAACTATCAGAACCTATGGGACACAGCAAAAGCCGTACTGAGAGGAAAATTTATAGCTTTACAAGCACACATCAGGAAAAGAGAAGGGGAATGCCTGAATAGCTTAATGACGCAGCTCATAGAATAAGAAAGTGCCCAACAAAAGGACCCAAAAATAGGAAGGCAGAAGAAAATAAGAAAGCTGAGAACAGAAATCAATGAAGTAGAAACCCAAAAAATAATCCAAAAGATCGATGAAAGCAGAAGTTGGTTCTTTGAAAAAAATAAACAAGATTGATAGACCACTGGCAATACTAAGAAAGAGAAAGAAAGAAAGAAAGAAAGAAAGAAAGAAAGAAAGAAAGAAAGAAAGAAAGAAAGAAAGAAAGAAAGAAAGAAAGAAAGAAAGAAAGAAAGAAAGAAAGAAAGAAAGAAAGAAAGAAGAGAGAGAAAGAAAGAAAGAAAGAAACAAAGAAAGAAAAAGAGAGAGAGAGAGAGAAAGAAAGAAAGACAGAAAGAAAGAAAGAAAGAAAGAAAGAAAGAAAGAAAGAAAGAAAGAAAGAAAGAGAGAGAGAGAAAGAAAGAAAGAAAGAAAGAGAGAGAAAGAAAGAAAGAAAGAAAGAAAGAAAGAAAGAAAGAAAGAAAGAAAGAAAGAAAGAAAGAAAGAAAGAGAAGAAAGGAAAGAAAGAAAGAAGAGAAAGAAAGAAAGAAAGAAAGAAAAGAAAGAAGAAAGAAGATGAAAGAAAGAAAGAAAGAAAGAAAGAAAGAAAGAAAGAAAGGAAAGAAGAAAGGAAGAAAGAAAGAAAGTAGGAAGGAAGGAAGGAAGGAAGGAAGAAAGAAAGAAAGAAAGAAAGAAAGAAAGAAAGAAAGAAAGAAAGAAAGAAAGAAAGAAAGAAAGAAAGAAAGAAAGAAAGAAAGAAAGAAAGGAAGGAAGGAGGAAGGAAGGAAGGAAGAAAGAAGGAAGAAAGAAAGAAAGAAAGAAAGAAATGAAAGAAAAGAAAAGAAGAAAGAAGGAAGGAAAGAAAGTAAGAATGAAAGAAAGAAAGAAAGAAAGAAAGAAAGAAAGAAGAAAGGAAGGAAGGAAGGAGAAGAAGGAAGGAAGGAAGAGAGGAAGGAAGGAAGAAAGAAAGAAAGAAAGGAAGGAAGAAAGAAAGAGAAAGAAAGAAAGAAAGAAAGAAAGAAAGAAAGAAAGAAGGAAGAAGGAAGAGAGAAAGAAAGAAAGAAAGGAAGGAAGAAGGAAGGAAGGAAGGAAGGAAGGAAGGAAGGAGGACGGAAGAAAGGAAGGAAGAAAGAAAGAAAGAAAGTAAGAAGAAAGAAAAAAGAAGAAAGAAAGAAAGGAAAGGAAGGAAGGAAGAAGGAAGGAAGGGAAGGAAGGTAAGGAAGGAAGGAAGGAAGAAGAAAGAAAGAAAGAAGAAAGAAAGGAAGAAGAAAGAAAGGAAGAGAAGAAAGAAGAAGGAAAGAAAGAAGAAGAAAGAAGAAGAAGAAAGAAAGAAAGAAAGAAAGAATGAAAGAAAGAAAGAAAGAAAGAAAGAAAGAAAGAAAGAAAGAAAGAAAGAAAGAAAGAAAGAAAGAGAAAGAGAGAGAAACTTGATAACTCATATTAGGAATGAAAAAGGAGAGATCACTACTAATATGGTAGAGATTCAAAGGGTAATCAGAAACTACTTTGAGAAACTCTGTGCCACTAAAAATGAAAACCTGGAAGAAAAGGATAAATTCTTGGACTCTTATAATTTTCCACAGTTGAATAAAGAGGATGTAGCATATCTAAATACACCCATCACTATTGAGGAAATTAAGACTAATCAAATGTCTGCCCAAAAACAAAAGCCCAGGCCCAGATGGATTTACTAATGAATTCTTTCAAAACTTTCAGGAGGGACTACTACCAATCCTGGCAAGACTCTTCCATAAAATTGAAAAACCAGGTAAACTTCCAAATAGCTTTTATGAAGCCAACATCACCTTGATACCTAAACCAGACAGAGATGCTACCAAAAAAGAAAATTGCAGACCAATATCGCTGATGAATGCAGATGCAAAGATCCTCAACAAAATCCTGGCAAATAGGATTCAATGCCTCGTTAAGAAGATCATCCACTACTATCAAGTAGGTTTCATCCCAGGAATGCAAGGCTGGTTTAACATACGTAAATATATCAACATAATACACAACATCAACAACAAGAAAAATAAAAATCACATGATCATATCAATAGACGCAGAGAAAGCATCTAATAAGGTCCAACACCAATTCTTTTTTTTTTATTTAAACAACTTGATTACATACATGATAGTGTTTGGGTTTCAGTCATGTAAAGAACACCACCCATCACAAGTGCAACATTTCCATCACCAATGTCCCAAATCTCCCTCCTCCCCACTCGACCCCCACCTGTACTCTAGACAGGCTTTCCATTCTTGATCAAAACTCACAGCAAGATGGGAATGGAGGGAACCTTTCTCAATATAGTGAAGGCCATCTACAACAAGCCAGAGGCAAATATTGTCCTCAATGGAGAAAAGCTGAAAGCCTTTCCTCTAAATTCTGGCACAAGACAAGGCTGTCCTCTCTCACCACTCCTATTTAACATATCACTGGAAGTACTTGCTATAGCGATTAGGCAAGAAAAAGATATCAAGGGAATCCAGATAGAAAAGGAAAAAGTCAAGCTCTCATTGTTTGCAGATGACATGATACTCTACTTAGAAAACCCTAAAGACTCGATCAAAAAGCTTCTAGAAACAATAGACTCATATAGCAAGGTGGCAGGCTACAAAATTAACACACAAAAATCAATGTACTTTCTATACACCGATAGTAATAAGGAAGAAATGGACATTAAGAAAATAACCCCATTCACAATAGTGCCACACAGACTCAAATATCTTGGAATCAACTTGACTAAAAATGTGAGGGACCTATAAAACTCTGCTCCAAGAAATAAGAGTGGACACGAGGAAATGGAAGCACATACCCTGCTCATGGATTGGCAGGATTAACATCATTAAAATGGCAATACTCCCCAAAGCATTGTACAGATATATTGCGATCCATCTAAAGATACCCATGAAATTCTTCAAAGAAGTGGATCAGGCACTTTTGAAATTCATTTAGAACAATAAACACCCTAGAATAGCTAAAGCAATCATTGGTAAAAAGAATATGGGAGGAATTACTTTCCCCAACTTTAAACTATACTACAAAGCAATAGTTATCAAAACAGCAAGGTATTGGAATAATTACAGGCCCTCAGATCAGTGGAATAGGCTTGAATACTCAGAGAATGTTCCCCAGACATACAATCACCTAATTTTTGATAAAGGAGCAAGAAATCCTAAATGGAGCAAAGAAAGCCTCTTCAACAAGTGGTGTTGGCACAACTGGGTACCACTTGCTAAAAATTGAACTTAGACCCCCAGCTAACATCATGTATGAAGGTTAAATCCAAATGGATGAAAGATCTCAATATCAAACACGAAACCATAAGATATATAAAACAGCACGTAGGTAAAACACTCCATGACATTGAGACTAAAGGCATCTTCAAGGAGGAAACTGCACTCTCCAAGCAAGTGAAAGCAGAAATTAACAGATGGGAATATATTAAACTGAGAAGCTTCTACACCTCAAAAGAAATATCGCCCAGGATACAAGAGTCCCCCACTAAGTGGGAGAAACTATTCACCCAATACACATCAGATAAGGGGCTGATCTCCAAAATATACAAAGCACTGACAGAACTTTACAAGAAAAAACATCTAATCCCATCAAAAAATGGGGAGAAGAAATGAACAGACACTTGACAAAGAAGAAATACATATGGCCAAAAGACACATGAAAAAATGCTCCACATCACTAATCATCAGGGAGATGCAAATCAAAACAACTATGAGATACCACCTCATACCACAGAGATTGGCACACATCACAAAGAATGAGAACAAGCAGTGTTGTCGGGGATGTGGAGAGAAAGGGACTCTTATCCACTGCTGGTGGGAATGCAGCCTAGTTCAACCTTTATGGAAAGCGATATGGAGATTCCTCCAAAAACTGGAAATCGAGCTCCCATACAACCCAGCTATACCACTCCTAGGAATATACCCTAGGAACACAAAAATACAATACAAAAATCCCTTATTTATTGCAGCACTATTTACCATAGCAAGACTCTGGAAACAGCCAAGATATCCTTCAACAGATGAATGACTAAAGAAACTGTGGTACATATACACAATGGAATATTATGCAGCTGTCAGGAGAGATGAAGTCATGAAATTTTCCTATACATGGATGTACACAAAATCTATTATGCTGAGTGAAATAAGTCAGAGAGAGAGAGAGAAAGACGCAGAATGGTCTCACTCATCTATGGGTTTTAAAAAAAATTAAAGACATTTTTGCAATAATAATTTTCAGGCACAAAAGAGAAAAGAGCTGGAAGTTACAGCTCACCTCAGGAAGCTCACCCAAACAGGGATGAATTTAGTTAGAGAAATAACTATGTTTTGAACTATCCTAATAATGAGAATGTATGAGGGAAATAGAAAGCCTGTCTAGAGTATAGGTGGGGGGTGGGTGAGGAGGAGGGAGATTTGGGACATTGGTGATGGGAATGTTGCACTGGTGATGGGTGGTGTTCTCTACATGACTGAAACCCAAATACAATCATGTATGTAATAAAGTTGGTTAAATAAAAACAGTATTAATTGCAATGTACAGAACTAATTCCGTTGCACATGGCTGGTACTAGTGTAGATAGTTGATCCAAATGTATATGTTGAACCTCATCTACATAACAAATAATAACTGGTGTTCTGAATGTACTCTGCTGTCTATGATTGATCATAATGGTGCCAAATTCTAATCACTCTCCTTCCTGGGTAAAGTACAACAGAAAGGAAAGGATTAGAGAAGGGGAACCCCTGCTCCTCACTATGTAAGTACCTCCATGGACATCAAGTGGTTACCATTGAAGTGGCAGTAAGCAATTTCAAATTCTTTCTAATAAAAGCAAATCCAGTTAAACAACAATCTTACAGAATTTACTGGGGGTTCTTAAATGTAGGCATAGAGGACCATGCTGTCACCCCTAGCTAGACCCCCATCTTGAGCAGCTCTTCTAGAACTACAGTGGGGTCCTGGGTAAGGACTTGCCTGCTCTGAGATGCCAGCTGGTGCCCTGGCCACCATGTTCCCACACACCCTGTGCCATAGAACCTGCAGGCAACTCTAGTCTTGTGTCTCTAACTCCTTTTTGACTTCATCCAGAAGAAAATACACTATGAACAGTGCCCCCTTAGATGGGATTAAACCTTCCACACAGTTATGTGGCAGCAGGGTATTCTAGCCCAGGGTCCTCTTCTGGTTCTAAAAGAGTTCAGAAGGGCCTATTTCCTCATCAGAGAATAAAATTCTCCTCTCTAAGCAGATCGACACCTCAGGGCCCCCTCCCTAAAATCCCTTTGCCAGATTAAAAATACCTTGACTTGTACCTTCCAGAGTGAACAAAAATGAATCCATTTAGCTTACAAATGAGATTTATAAAGTGTTTCTTAAAAGAAATATGATCCTGGCAAAACAAAACTCTGGTTTCAGAATGAAAATAAGGCTTTTTCTTGCTGATGAACTAAGCTTCCCACAGAATGTCATACGGAATCAAATAAAGACGGTTCATAAAGCAATACCAAGCATGACTTCTAAGGAAAGGTTTCTTTTTAGTGCCCAATGTTTCACTCTGGTGTGCTGAAAAGAATTGTATTGTCAACTGTGTCTTTGTTCAAATAAAGTAAATTATGCACTTAATTCAATTCAACTATTCAGCAGACATATCTTGAGAGACTCCTTTGTCCAGGTTCTGGACAGACAATTTATATCCATTATGGGACCTTTCAGAAACAAAGGTGGAGGGTACTGGACCAATCTTCCTCCTAAGGGGGGATAAAAACAAAGACAAAAGATTAAAAAAAAATAACCCTCTCCCCAAGTCATACAACTATATAAGTGGAGGGTGTAGTCGAATCTGTTGTTTGCTCTTAACCAAGGTGACTCTTAACTCGTGTATGGTCCCAAGAACTCAGAAGGATACAGAGAATTGGATTTGGGAATCATTTTAAGGAAATAAATCTATTACCTACAGTTAACTATGGCAAATCAGGTACTGAGAAGCATAGAAGAGAATGAGTGAGCAAGCACCCTTGTTACCATTTTCATAAGCCCTTCATGCTGCTCCTGGTACTGCTTTGTTGATAGTGCTATTTGATTCTCACTTTGCTCTCTACAGAGAAAAGGGAAAGCTCCAATACTCAACCAGTGAGTGAGGTGTCTGGGGCCTCCCGAAAACCATTTGCATGCAACATGGCTCTGTGCAATTCATGCTTCCTTTGGCCTTCTGAGAACTTAAACTATCACATAAATGTAGCTTACTCACCACTGCAGAGAATCGCCATAATGAGGTATTCAAGCAACCCCTCCACCATAAATGCACACAATTATCCAGCTGCTCATGACTCACAGATGCTTAAGCTCTGTTTAACAACAACAACAAAAAAAAGTGGCTCAAACTTTGGAAATAATTCTGTCTTATTTGCCATGTATTAATAACGTTACTTTATTTAATTTTAAAATACCTTATAGGTAGATTTCTCAAAGCAGGCGATTGTCAGTCAGTAAAGTGTGATGGGATGTGTAACAATTATGTAACAGTTGCATAGGCATAACAGATATGCCTTCTGCCACCCTAGCACAAAGCATAAGTAAGATTCAAATATAGGTCCATAAAGCCTATAGAACAACTCCATAATTGGTAGCTTTCAAGGTCTTCATCAGCTAATGTCACTGATAAGCATCATAAAGAGCATAAAGAAAGAGAAGGAGAGAATGAAGGTAGAAAGAACAGGTAAAGGAGAAAAAGAAGAGTAGATGGGAAAGGAAGAGGCAGGAGTAAGCAGAAGAAGGATATTATGTGAGAGTACCCTATTACTTATGTCTGAAATTACTGAACACGGGGCTGGAGAGCAGATAAGACATTTTCTTGCATGTAGCCAGCCCCAATGTAATCCCTATCACTACATATAGTTGCTGAACACTGTCAGGAGTGATCCCTGAGCACAGAACCAAGAGTAAATACTGTATGTAAACAGCTGACTGTATCCCCAAACCAAACATAAAAGGAAATAAAATTACTGGACAGAACAGGAAAACCAAATGAGAACAGTAAAAGCAGCCTTTCTATGAAAGGATGTCATGAGCTATTATTAGCAACTCATGTTATCATTGATGTATTAGCCATATCCCATAACCAGAAGGCTAATAGCTTTTCAAACCAAAGTTGGGGACAATGGTCCTAGGCCATTGGTACCTGGCTTGTACCCTTGTCCTGCACACTGACCTTGGGCACCTGTCTGGGATATTGCTGTGCTTCTGGTCCATTTGGTTTGAGAGTTTGCACCTTTAGAGAACTCAGCTCCTTGATTTTGTTCCCAAATACAGAATCTGTTCCCTTCTCCCCCACTGTACCTCAGCTCTACCTTATTCTCTAACCTTCCCCCTCTTTTTTTTTCAACAGTTATCTGGCTCGTTTGACTCCAGCTCATGCTTTCATCTAAGCAACCTGATGATTTTTCCCCTTGCAGTCTTGTAACCAAGACTATAAGCCAATATGTTGCATCTAATTCACTGTAGCATTAAATAATTAGCAATGGAGAAGGATGGATAGAGGGATTTTTCTCTGCCATCCCAGGCCACGTGGCTCCGCAACCCCCATTCAGCTGGCGGGTTCCAGATTTAGGTGAACGACGGAATCAAACTCATCCAGAAACAGGCATCAAGAAGCATCAACTTTATTCATGCCCTATTCACCACATGTGTGGCCTATTTCATAACCTATTAAGCGTTTGCTATTCTTAGCTTGCCCTGCCTCTTAACTCCTTTCAGCCACCTTCCCTTTGGGCTCCATGCTGGCCAAAGACCAGAAGCGCGAGACCGACAGCCAAAAGCCCTAATCCCCTCTGGTCCATACCTTATCTACCTTTTCCAAGACCCCTCCCAGGAATGGGCGGGGTCTTGCAGGTAAGGTCAAGTTACCTAGGGAGAAAGGGTGGGGGATGAGGCTTCAATTCACAAAGTAATGTTTTTACCAAGAAGTTGAAAATCAGTGCAACACAAAATCCCTCATGTAAATGCAAGATGAACCACCTCAATGTGCTTTTTTAATTTACACAGGTAAGTGAGGGAGAGAAAGATAGAGTGATAATGAGAGGAGCGGGGTAGTGATAAAGGAGACATTACTTCAGAGAAACACTGCACCATTACTATTTCTACTGATGGAGAACCTTCTCCCCATCCTTGATTTCAGAGATATGCTAACTCTTAGGATGTGGACCATGATCTTGTTAGAAGAAACACTTCTGAGTCATATTTCACTGCACCCAAAAAAAAAAAAACAGTCCATTTTTCAGTGAATGTGAAATCTCAAAGGTCTCTCAGGTGATCTCTAGCATAATAGAGGAAACAAATCCTAGAGGGCTTTGAGTCAGAGAATCCACACAGTCAGAATGCATGGAATGTCCTATACTAAAACACAGTTAAAGAACTAGAAGTTGTGGTTATGAAGAAGCTCTGAAGAAACCCTTATTCTTTACACCCTGCCAGAATTGTGTCTGGCCTGAGCCAGAGGTAAGGGCAGCCAGGCTCAGATCTAGAGGGAGCAGGACATTGGCTCTGAAGCACAGGAAAGGATTTTTATTTTCTCCATGTTCTGATGGTCTAGTCTTCAGGATCACCCTCTTTTACATGTCTTGTCACAGCAATAGTGCAGAATTTAAGGCACTGACCTTGCGGGGCTGACCCAGTCTTGATCTCCTACATCTCATTTGATTCCCCCAAGTATTTCCAGCAGTGATCCCTACGCACCAAGATAGGAATAATCCCTGAACATCACCATATATGACCCCAAACTTCTACCAATGTTATTCAACTACTTCATTAAGATAGTCAGGCTTATTGTATTTAAAGAATTACTTGAGTTTTTAACCTCTCCTGAATCTAAAATGAATGGAAATTCTGCCATGGAACCCAAAAATATGGTGGGCACTAGGTAATGAACCAGTTGTGGCTATTGTATGTCATCCCTGATTCTAGCTTCACTGCTGTGTTCTAGACAGGAAAAAGGGAAGCAAATAAGGGCCGGAGTGGTGGCACAATCGGTAAGGCATCTGCCTTGCCTGCGCTAGCCTAGGACGACCGCGGTTTGATCCCCCAGAGTCCCATAAGGTCTCCAAGCCAGGAGTGATTTCTGAGTGCATAGCCAGGAGTAACCCCTGAGAGTCACCAGATATGGCCCAACACGCCCCCCAAAAAAAGGGAAGCAAATGGACTGAGCAGGCACATTTTCAGAACATCCAAATGGATTGGGCAGAATTTGGTTACATGACCAACCCAGGCAAAGGGCTCTGGGAAATGTCTTTAATCTAATCCACCAGTATTGACAACTATCAGAATATGTCAAAATTGCAATCCAAATAAAACCACTCTCCAGCAGGTAGGAGTGGCACATACAAATTAATGAGTGATACATGACTAATAAAAGCTTAATCTGATTGAGATAGTGTTTAAGGTTTATTACAAGTAGCAGTGGATGGGTAAATAGAAAATAGATCATAGAGCAAGCTAGAAATAAATGATAGATTCATTTCCCCAATCTTTGAGAATGGCTCTTCCTGATGGCTCCTGACTACAGTCAGTTGCCAAGCAGACTGCTCTCACTGTTCCGCACCAAGCACTTTGCAAGTAACCCCCTGTAGGATGTTTGCTTTCAAACTCTTACTAAGCATTAATAAATCATCCTTGGATGGATAAATAAATGGTGCATTTTAATTAAGCCTGCCATGGGCTTTTTGAGATCAATCCTCTTCTCAGATGAATCTATTATCTAAAGCATCTGAGAGGGTTTGGCATGGAATACAGTAGGTGTTTAATAAATAGCTCCTTTGGGAGAAAACAAAATTCCAGTGGTTTAATAATTAATAGTTTGCTCTCCTGAGATGTATAACAAGCCTGGTTCCTTTTAAGCTTGGTGGTTCTTGCTAGAGAAGAAATGCAAGAAGCTACATCCCAGAGGGCAGATGTCTGGTCACGTCAGTTCTCAAATGCAAACGAGATTTCTTTGAACATAAAGTGCAATGTTAAAATAGCATAGTAGGCATTTTAAAGTAGTCAATGGGAAAAATGACAATCTTCTTTAAAATATAAATTTGCCCCATTCTGAAAGAACTTCTTGAATAGAACCAACAGAGATCAACAAGAATAAGCAAGCAAATTCTACGATTAATTTATAAGCCTGTAATGAATTTATAACCAAGATAAAATGAGCACCTAGCACAGTGCCCAGCACAAGTATAAAAGAGCTTAAATGAATAAACAGTAATTAACCGATACATAATTTGTCACTTTTTCAAAATAATACATAATTAGACTCTTTCACCAGGCCACTTTGTTATCATTTAAGGGATGTAATTTATTTTTAAAAATCCAATTTACACTTACTTCAAGAGAATGCCTTGTTCTTCTAGCCAACTATATTGAATCTACTAGTTTGAATTACTTCAATGTCGGGCTGACCTGGAAGGAGGAGGGGCTAACTCAATCCCAAAGCTAAGGTACCCAGTGGCAGCCAGGTGAGGGAGGTAGCAGTGGTCAGCAAGAATGTGCCCATAGGGCAAAAAGGCAGAAATGTAGGTGCTGAGATTAAGAGGCAAGGAAGCACAAATGGAAAACTTGGATGAGGATTCAATTTACCTACCTTCAAAATAAGTGACCTCAGGGCTGGAGAGATAGCATGGAGGTAAGGCATTTGCCTTGCATGAGGAAGGATGGTGGTTCGAATTCCCAGCATTCCATATGGTCCCCCGAGCCTGCAAGGAGCGATTTCTGAGTGTAGAGCCAGGAGTAACCCCTGAGCACTGCCTGGTGTGACTCAAAAACCAAAAATAAATAAATAAATAAATAAATAAAAAATAAAATAAGTGACCTCTTAACCAGGACATAAAAGAAAATCTCATTAGTTTACAAACATGATAGAAATATATCTTGAGTAAAATTCTTCCCTTATTGACAATCTGGAGTAAACCAAAGCATGGGTTAGATTATAACCAAGCCCTGATAGAGGGCCAGACAAGTATGAACAAGGGAAGCCTCTCTTCTCTGGACTTGAACTGTGTCATTGAAAATGGCAGCCACATAAAACCACCCTCAGATCTGCGGTCCCTCATCCAACTCAGTCATAGTTGAAATGTTGATTGGTTTCAGGGGGTTCTGATTGTGCATTTGGATAGTGCATCTATTTTGTTAAAGTTTCGTTGGAGTTGATTCTTATTGACTCCCATGCCCTCCACTCCAATCCTTCTCTTCTTATTCCTCCAGAGGTTTAATTTGTCCCAGAGACAGTCTCAGGCTTTCCTACTCATCTACCCCAGGCCTTCACACCCAGTTACTGTCCTTTTGCTGCCCAGTAGACACCTGCTGGCCTGGTTGCTCTGCTTAGGCACTTTCTCTACCTTCCTAGCCCTTGTTGCTGGCCCCAGGCTAATGCATCTGAGTTTCTCTGCACCTTCACATTCTCTTTAGAGATGACAAGTTTCTGGCTTTGTGCAGAGGGTAATGATCTTCCTGGCACCAGCATGTCTAGCTCGAAATTTTCTTTGAGAATTTGAAATGTTGGTCTGAATCAGAAACTGGGCATAAACTTTCCTAGAGAGACTAGAGTGATAAGGGAGGACTTTTGCCTTGCACATTGCACATGACTAACCTGGGTTTGATCCTCTGAATCCTATATGGTCCCTTGAGCACCACCAGGAGTGATTACTGAATGCAGAGCCAGGAGTAACTCCTGAGCATGCTGAGTATGGCCTAACAACAACAACAAAACCCACTTTTCTTGAAAGTCGTGAGTATCTCAGCTGTGTTTCTGAATGAGATACTGAAAAGTGAGGTCCCTGACACCTCCCCACTTTCTATCCATAATGACTCCCTGAGGACTTATCTTTCCATTACACACAGACCCTCCAAACAGTACCCAACATGCCATTAGATCATATTTTGCTCTGGAGAAGGAAAACTGGCCATGGAATCATCTTATTGCCATTTTCCTCTAAAATATGTAACATAAAAACAAAAATTAAAGAATTAATAAAGCAAAAACTGTTTATTATAAATTCAGTGTTGAATGTTCTCAGTTTAGCTCCTGGTATTTAAGTTCCAACTTCTTAAAAAAGTAACTCTTACTATTTTCTATCTAAAGTATAGTTTCTAGAAATCACAGTCAGTTGTCTTCCAGGCTATTGTTGCTCTCTCTTATCTAAGAAAGCCATGCAGAAACTAAATTTGCCATTTTGTTCTGGGCTACATTTCCCTCCTCTGAGATCCATGAATATCACTGCCCCAGGAAGCAAGGGAAGAGAGTGGAGTGAAAGGAACAGAGAAGCCAATCACTGGGTACCAGATCAATGCCACTAATTAAATATGGAAGCTCAGGAACCAATTAGCAAGGATCTGAGTCATACATTCTTTTTCAGATTGTTGCTGCACATGTTAAAAGAAAAATACCCTGAAAGTAGAAAAGATGCATATAATTGACATCTCTTATGAATCATTATGGGGATTGTTGGTTAAGTTATAAAGTGATTTGCCCAACACATGACAGTTCCCAGCCATGTTTGGGTTCGAGTTCTCTGAAAGCAAACATCATATCTCAACATTTTTTAGATGTCATAACTGCCACAGAGCTAGGTGTTCATTAGATACTAAATGAATGCTTGTGCTCCACCCAACATTAGAAAAAAATAATACTGTCAATTGTTCTCTCCAAACAGAGAATAGCCAAAAGAAATAGGTGATGGTTTTGAGACAAGCATTAAGGGGAGAGAAATGATCCTGTTATTGCAAATGAACACTTGGAATCAAGGATATTAGTAAGACTCTGAAGAAACTTGCTAAATTAAAATAAATGCTCCACATCACTAATCATCAGGGAGATAGATGAAAATCAAAATAACTATGAGGTACCATCTTACACCACAGAGATTGGCACACATCACAAAGAATGAGAACAAGCAGTGTTGGCGGGGATGTGGAGAGAAAGGAACTCTTATCCACTGCTGGTGGGAATGCCGTCTAGTCCAACCTCTATGGAAAGCAATATGGAGATTCCTCCAAAAACTGGAAATCGAGCTCCCATACAACCCAGCTATACCACTCCTAGGAATATACCCTAGGAACACAAAAATAAATACAAAAATCCCTTTCTTACACCTATATTCATTACAGCACTATTTACCATAGCAAGACTCTGGAAACAATCAAGATGCCCTTCAGGGGCCGGGCGGTGGCGCTGAAGGTAAGGTGCCTGCCTTGCCTGCGCTAGCCTTGGACGGACCGCGGTTCGATCCCCCGGTGTCCCATATGGTCCCCCAAGCCAGGAGCAACTTCTGAGCACATAGCCAGGAGTAACCCCTGAGCGTTACCGGGTGTGGCCCAAAAACCAAAAAAAAAAAAAAAAAAAAAGATGCCCTTCAACAGATGAATGGCTAAAGAAACTGGTACATATACACAATGGAGTATTATGCAGCCATCAGGAGAGATGAAGTCATGAAATTTTCCTATACATGGATGTACATGGAATCTATTATGCTGAGTGAAATAAGTCAGAGAGAGAGAGAGAGAGAGAGAGAGAGAGAGAGAGAGAGAGAAAGACACAGAATGGTCTCACTCATCTATGGGTTTTAAGAAAAATGAAAGACATTCTTGCAATAATTTTTAGACATAAAAGAGAGGAGGGCTGGAAGTTATAGCCCACTTCATGAACCTCACCACAAAGAGTGATGAATTTAGTTAGAGAAATAACTACATTGCGAACTATCCTAACAATGAGAATGTATGAGGGAAATAGAAAGCCTGTCTAGAGTACAGGCGGGGGCAGGGTGGGGAGTAGGGATATTTGGGACATTGGTGGTGGGAATGTTGCACTGGTGATGGGGGGTGTCCTGTAATATGACTGAAACCCAACCACAATCATGTTTGTAACCAAGGTGTTTAAATAAAATATTATTAAAAAAAAAAGAAAAAATCATGCTTATAACGAGAGGGTCTCTGCTTTAGGCAAAGTGCCTGTCATTGGTCAAGATAGGAAAGAGTCCTAAGAACAAGGTATCATAAATGATAGTTGTCCTATCTCATCCACAATAGGATGTGTGGTTTTCTCTGTCCTTAAAGCTTTTAAGATACAATAAAACCATCACACATTATATCTAAAAAGATTTTGGGAAATGTTGTATATATTAGTATTGAAAAGGAAATGTAGTCTCTGAAATAAGTATTATTATTCCTGGAAAATATGTTTTGTTTATACTAGAAATACCGAAAATGAAGTTTGGTCAACTGCATTTGGTGGGTCATCAGAAATACACTGTGCATATCAATATCTTAAGGTCTTTTATAAGCAAACCTCTTAAAAAAACACCTGTGGTACTTGAATTTGTAAGCTAATCTCTTTCCCCTGTTTTTGTGATGCGCTGATTATCACCATGCACATAGAAATATGTGTCTTTTTCTAAGTTTACTGTGGGAAATAGACAATCTTGATTAAGTAGTTTTTTAGAGTCACAGAGTTACTTGGTTTTAGGACTGAAATAATTTGTGGACTAGTGGTATTAGCACCAATCACAGTAGAGACAGCGGTGGTAATATCAACATTATCACCATTGTATTGGTCACAAGAGGAGCAGCACCACTGGTAACAATGGAAATAGATGTAGGATGTAAAGAATAGCAATAATTGCAGTATTTATGATATCAGCAGCTGCTAATAGTGGAATAATCGCAGGAGTAGAAGCAGCAGTAACGACAATAAAAGTAACATCAAAAGTAGCAATAGTTCTACTAGTACTAATAACAGAAGCCAGTAGTAGTAACAATTTTATTCATATCAAGAGCTGCAACAATGGAATAAATATAATAGAAACAGCAAGAGTATAGAAGTGGGGCTAATAGAAGTGGTAGTACCAACAGCAATAATACTATTATGTACTATAAAGAGTAGCAGCAGTATTTAAAAAATAGACAAAGTAATAGAAATAGAACCAATAGAAACAGAACCAATAGTAATAGCAGTAGTAGTAGCAAAAAAAAAATAACAGCAGCAATGCTAGTAGTAACATCAAGAGTAGCAGTATTTGTACAAATGCTATAACATCACTGAAAGTGAAAGCATAAAGCAATAACAGTATTAATACTACCAAGAAAAGTAGTGACAGTAGTAGTGACAATAGGAAGAGGCACCCATAGCGATTGTAAGGACGGGAGCAATAGCAGGAGCCATGGCAACAAAGGCAGAGGTAGCCTCTATATGTCATGTTGTAGTTGTTCTCAAACCTTATCTGTTTACCAAATGCCAGGTATTGCCACCATTTTATACTCGATCCAGTAGCCTGCTGCCTGATATTAAGTAGGCATTTCATAAATATTTATTGACTATAGGAGGAATAAATGCTTGTACACAATCAATTTCAAGACTACCAAGGTACCGCTTGGAAAGTAACAGTAGGTTCCTTTATCACCATGAATCAACACATTTATTTTTGACACTCTTCTTCCCTAGAGTTGTACAGACAGTGCTTTGTATATTTCACAGAGTTCTGTAAAAGATCTCACATCCCAGAAAATAGAATTAGAAATGACAATGAACAAAGTCGCGTTAGAAGGGACTCACAAATTACCCTAAGATATGAACAATAGACACAGGAGGAAAATTTGAGATCTCTCCTATTCACCAGAATCACATGCTCAAAGATCCCCACTGCCAAATTATTCTGTTAACAATACTCCAAATAAGGTAACAGCAGGTGTAGGCAGGCAGGAAGGAGACCTGTCTACGAAATGATGGGCATTACCTGTAATGAAGAAGTTAAGGGTTTTAATGAGCCTACTGGGAGACACTTAGTAATCACTGTTTAATAAGAGAGAAGATCAACAAAGGGGAAATGATGGATGTTTTGTAACAAGAAAACATTCCCTGGATCTTCCTCCTCTTCACTCAGTGTATTCTTCATAATGGTGCCTTGTCTCTCTTGTTTTCTGCTCTGTTCAAAGATGTGTATTCCCAGGATGTTGCAAAATACAAGGTTCATCTGGAGCTATTGAAGAAAAAGGGTGACAATGCCCTAATTCCTGTTCCTCTGGAGAGTCATGGGGACAAACACAGGGAGACACATATGAACATGCCATGATGTTCTCATAGTCATTACTAACCAATCAGAGGCCAAGATTGCATGCATCTCACATCACCAGGCATATATGGACATTAGGAAGCTTTCATTTAGACTAGTCAGTATCCAGACATCCTTTACTTTCAGGATTCTACACTCTTTATGGTACCCTGGGAGATTTTTGTTTCTCTCCTATTGCTGTCTAATACAGAATATTTGCTGACTGGTACCCAATGGCTTGCTAAAGGCAGTTACTGGTGTTCAAGTAACCACTGGGACTTTCTTCACTAGGGTTACAATATAAACTTCTTTCCTTCAGTCCAAGGGAAGCACAGAAGAAAAGAAAAAAGAAAAATAAGGAAAATAAATAAAAGGAGAGCAGAGAAGAGGATAAAAAGAAGAAGAGATAAGAGGAGGGAAGGGGAGACATAGGTAGGGGAGGGGAGGAGAAAAGAGAACAAAGAGGGGAAGAGAAAAGAGAACAAAGGGGAAGAGAAAGTGGGGAGGGAAAGAAGGGAGGGAGAAAAGGAAGGGGAGGAAGGGGAGGGGAGGAAAAGAGAAAGGGAGGGGAGGAGAAAAGAGAAGAGAAGAAGAGAGGAAAGAAAAAAGAAAAGGAAAAGAGAAAAAAGAGACTTTTCCACCTCATTTTAGCCTGGCTATCACAAGTATGGGTAAAAATTGCCCCAAATATGTTTGTGTCCTCCTGAGGCAACTAAGGTCTGGGTGAATTGTGATTCAGAGCTATATTGATTTCTTTGGCATGTTTTGCATGTTTCTCTATTTAAACATCATCTAAGAACTTTTCAACTAAGTAAAAGACTAGCACCCAAGAGTAAAAATGTGTCAAAAGATATTTTTTTATTTAAAACCTTGATTACATACATGATTGTGTTTGGGTTTCAGTCATGTAAAGAACACCACCCATCACCAGTGCAACATTCCCATCACCAATGTCCCAAGTCTCCCTCCTCCCCACCCGATCCCCGCCTGTACTCTAAACAGGCTCTACATTTCCCTCATACATTTTCATTATTAGGACATTTCAAAATGTAGTTATTTCTCTAACTAAACTCATCACTCTTTGTGGTGAGCTTCCTGTGGTGAGCTGGAACTTCCAGCTCTTTTCTCTTTTGTGTCTGAAAATTATTATTGCAAGAATGTCTTTCATTTTTCTTAAAACCCATAGATGAGTGAGACCATTCTGCGTTTCTCTCTCTCTCTCTCTCTGACTTATTTCACTCAGCATAATAGATTCCATGTACATCCATGTATAGGAAAATTTCATGACTTCATCTCTCCTGACAGCTGCATAATATTCCATTGTGTATATGTACCACAGTTTCTTTAGCCATTCGTCTGTTGAAGGGCATCTTGGTTGTTTCCAGAGTCTTGCTATGGTAAATAGTGTTGCAATGAATATAGGTGTAAGTAAGGGGTTTTTGTATTGTATTTTTGTGTTCCTAGGGTATATTCCTAGGAGGGGTATAGCTGGATCATATGGGAGCTCGATTTCAAGTTTTTGGAGGAATCTCCATATCGCTTTCCATAAAGGTTGAACTAGACGGCATTCCCACCAGCAGTGGATAAGAGTTCCTTTCTCTCCACATCCCCGCCAACACTGTTTATTCTCATTCTTTGTGATGTGTGCCATTCTCTGGGGTGTGAGGTGGTATCTCATTGTTGTTTTGATTTGCATCTCCCTGATGATTAGTGATGTGGAGCACTTTTTCATGTGTCTTTTGGCCATGTATATTTCTTCTTTGTCAAAGTGTCTGTTCATTTCTTCTCCCCATTTTTTGATGGGATTAGATGTTTTTTTCTTGTAAAGTTCTGTCAGTGCCTTGTATATTTTGGAGATTAGCCCCTTATCTGATGGGTATTGGGTGAATAGTTTCTCCCACTCAGTGGGTGGCTCTTGTATCCTGGGCACTATTTCCTTTGAGGTGCAGAAGCTTCTCAGCTTAATATATTCCCATCTGTTAATCTCTGCTTTCACTTGCTTGGAGAGTGCAGTTTCCTCCTTGAAGATGCCTGTAATGTCCTGGAGTGTCTTGCCTATGTGCTGTTCTATATAACTTATGGTTTGGGGGCTGATATCGAGGTCTTTAATCCATTTGGATTTTACCTTCGTACATGATGTTAGCTGGGGGTCTAAGTTCAATTTTTTGCAAGCGGCTATCCAATTGTGCCAACACCACTTGTTGAAGAGGCTTTCCCTGCTCCATTTAGGGTTTCCTGCTCCTTTATCAAAAATTAGGTGAGTGTATGTCTGGGGAACATTTTCTGAGTATTCAAGCCTATTCCACTGATCTGAGGGCCGCCAAAAGATATTTTAATATAGGCTATGAACTGTTCCATACAAACTAAAGGGTCTCAACCGCTGGTCACTAAAGAATGAAAATTCAAACCATAAGATATTACTTTACAATATCAGAAAGCCTAAAATGAAAAAACAGTGGCGGGAAGAATATGCACACCTCAAACCTTGTGAGCAAGCCTGTAAACGTGCATATGCAATATTTAGCAAATATTGTCTTCTCAACTGCATAAAGAAATGCAAACTTCAGTGTCCCTGAAGAGTGCTGTATTGACATCAGTTGTGTATCAGAACAGAGTCATAATTCAACATAGAAAATAAGAATCAAGAAACAGGTTTGGTGCTTCTAAAAAATGAAATACTAAAGAATAATTAATCTCGAATCCATGTGCCATAATATGAATGAGTCATAACTTAATTCATATTATTATAAAATTATTTAAAAAATTAATATGCATCTTAAAAATGGCATGCCTTGAACCTGAAAGATAGTACAGCAGGTAGGACATTTGCCATGTATGTTTGGTCCCCAACACCACATGTATTTCCATATTTCACCAGGAGAGATTCCTGTGTCCCTTATCACAGCTAGATAATAATAAGAAAACAAATAAGCATGTCTTATATTATTCTAGTTATATAATATTCCATCTGAAATCAAAGTAATTTATGGTTTTAGAATTTAGAACAGCAACTGATGATCCTTGTTGGGGGACACTGACAGGGAGAAGCACAGAGGAGCAAGTGGCATTGTGGTTGGTAGTTTATTCTTCTGCAAACTTTTACTCCTTCTGATTATTGAGTGGGGGGCACACCTGGCGATGCTCAGGAGTTACTTCTGACTCTGCACTCAGAGATCACTCCTGAAAGACTCAAGGAATTCTACAGGATGCCAGGGATGGAATCCTGGTTGACCACATGCAAGGCAAGCGCCCTATTCTCTGTGCTATCACGCAGGTCCCCACCTTCCAGTTATTTTTGCTTTACTTAATAATAACTTCAATATCCACATTGACTGCCCACAGGTTCTAAAAAAAAGAGAAAATAATGTCATGGAGAAGCAATAAACTCGTACAATGCAGTCAGAGCACAGGCTAGTCCTGAGAATAATGTGACTTTCCAAGAAAAGCTATGAAGGCTTAATCCAGAAACCTTCCATGTCTAATTGGTGCCAGGGAAGGGAAGAAATGTGCCAGTCTGGCTCCCAAGAAGTCTTTTATTTTATGTAAAATAGCTTCCCCTATATACCTACCATCCATTGCACAAGCACCTATAAATGCTTTAGTATGTAGAGTTCAGGCCTACCTTTGTATTTGCACTCTCTGACTATGTTGCAGATCTCAGTTGTCAAAGCTGTCCTCTCATACAAATAAAGTAGGATCACTCATATATAAAATTTATTGTTATAGATCTTTGCCTACTGTGCTTGGAAGATGGTGTCATACCAATAGATGAGCATGGCATAAAGTAAACACTTCTATCAGAGCTCAGTACATCGCTGAGTGATTCATTGCTAAACTGAATTCACACAGAATTGTAACACAAAATTTCCATTTCATAATCATTCATTTCAATGGAGACTTGTTTATACCCATGCAATCTGTTTATATTTAACTAGTAGTCAATACAGATTCTACATTGTCCATTATAAAGCTCAAATTTTGAAACAATTTCCTGCAGAGATCTGTTTAATTCCACAGTAAATTTTTAGAGGCCTCTTCATAAATGACAGCAACAGATCTGGAGATATTGAGCTGACAAGTGAAATGAGGACTATGTGTGCTCTTCTGAACATTTTTCATGTATGGGTGTGTTTGTTCATAGACATCTCTGAGCATCTCTCTATCTGTCTGTCTTCCCAATCAATCTGAATCTATAGTGGGCTTTGTATAAATGTCAAATGCATCTGTCAGAGATTTGATGAGAGCTAGACCTCATGTCTGAAAGGAAATTTCTCACCCAGGTCAGGCTGAACTTTTTATTTCATTCATGACTAGCTCAGTCTCAAGCCACAAAATTCCACTCCTTTGGTACACATGGTTCCTTCTTTGTTGTATGCAAAGATTCCTCAGCCCTTCTGCCCAAAATGTAGGAAGATCGCATCTTATCTGCACATTCCAGGAAAGTGACTTTTCTGGAATACTTGCCCTCTGGAGAATATGGTGTTCTCTCTCTTCAGTTCCAAAAATGTATCCTACTTTACCCACCAGTGCTGAAAATTTGTGTAGAATAGGTCTTCTTAAGTGTACTCCTTAGAAAACATTTATTATTGGGGCAGGAGTGTTAGTACAGCAGATAGGGCATATGTCTTGCACAGAGCTGACCCAGGTTCAATCCCCGGTAGTCCATATGGTCCTCCAAGCCCACCAGGAATAACTCCCGAGTGCAGAGCCAGGAGTACCTCCTAAATATTGCTGAGTATGATCCAAAAACAAACAAAATGTCCTTATTAGACATAAATCATAATTCCCTCAGTCCTACTTTTGAATAGCCATTTACCTTGCCTTTGCTCTTCTTCTTAAACTTAACTATCCAGGATTTGACTATTTAAAGACCAGGCCACAGGGCAGTGCTTTTTTAGTGGCAAAGGATATTCTTTCTCTTATTCATTTCCCTTTCACAATTTAAAGTATATCTCTCTGGCTCCTTCTAGATTGTAAGTGCCCCCAAGAATGGACTTTTATATCTCAATCATCAAAAATATTGAAAAATTCAGATAACTTTATTGCTTATATTAAAATTATTCCATAATTTTTAAATAATTACATGAAAGCAATGCTTTAAATATATTTAAGATATTTAGAAAAACATTTAAAAACAATACAGGCACTGAAAATACTATAGTGTTACAGGTAGGTTGCCTTGTATGCAAGTCAATCCAGGTTCGATGTTAGGAACCTCATATTGTCCCCTGAACACCAACAAGAGTGAACCCTAAGCCCAAGGTTAGGAGTAAGCACTGAACACCTCCAGGTGTAGCTAGATTTATTTCAGGATTGACTTAACATTCTGAATTGGATAAAATGACTGACTTCTTTTAATCTCACAGACCATTTCTTCCTAGCATGCGGTTTATAGTTTTCAAAGCAATGACCATCGTATTGTCATAATAGAAAGGGGAAACTATCCACTTTCACTAAAATGAACTTCTCTAAACTGAAAAAAGAAAATTACAAACATACACAAACAAAAGCAGAAAATGAGTGCTCTGAAGTCAAGATAAATAAAAATATTAATGTCGGGATTCAATTTAACTCAAAAAGCATGCAATAAGAACTGATCATGTGCTTCAGTGATGTTGTTTGGGTCAGTCTATGATGTTTTACAAATTGTAATAAAGTATCATTGCCAATATTTACTTTAATACAATATTATTTTATATGAAGCCCTTTTTTTAAATCCTAGTAAACACTAGGATATTGAAAAGATCATCCCAAGAAAAAGACAAAAATTCACTGGTTCAAATACCAGTCACCAACTACAACATCAATCCATGGACATATATAACTACCAGCCAGGTATAGACAATAAAAAAATACTGACAAATGAGAAGCCATATTTATTTTATATACTTTAAAAATGTTCAAATTGTCCTCCCAAATTTGGATGTCACTTCCCCTGTGATTAATGTAATTTAATAAATAATAATAATAATAATAATGTTAAAGTGAGGAGGGAAGTTTCAAGACCTCAGAATATAGATTCTGAAAAAAATTAAGTAGGGGGATATTACAATCCCCTAGATTTCAAAGAAGGGCAGGGCACATAGGCATGGAAAAGTGAGAAAAATGCAGAAAAGCATGCTCTTGGGGTAACCAAAGATGAACAGGCGTCCCCACACATAGCCCCTTCCCAAGGAAATAGGGTCTCCCCACCAAAAGCTGATACACAGGATGGCGCCTTAGAGCCAAACTATAAGTGCTTGAAGTTAGGAGCCAAACAACAGTAGGGAGGTCTGTGCTCTAGTTCTCTGCCGGGTTTAAAAATAAATCCCGCTCCTCCCCTCACAGCTGCACTTGCACAAAGAAAGTGTCGTCTTAGACTTCAAAGGAAAACAGCTGAGAAAGGGAGAAAACAAACAAAATTGCAAGATCTAAGATTTCCTCTGGCGTGAGAATGGTTTTCCAAAGCCATGTCCTACCCTCCGCTGCTTCCTGCTGTGTGTGGATGTCGCCCCCGACTCAGCTGCGAGGAACCAGGCCAGCCTGGTGAGGCTGGTGGGTGGGGGGCACCCTGTGCTCTGCTCACGGGCTCATGCCCAAGAGCCCCTTTCCTCAAAGCAAATCTGGAGGCTGCTCTACTCTTTGTCAAAGAAGAATTGGGTGAGGGGGCCATCATTGGTGACAAGTTCAAGACAAAGAGACTTGAAGGTCAAAGGTCTTGGTGGAGGAAGTCAAGGAATGCTACTTTGCAAAGGTCAACAGGAAAAATGGAAGATGCTTCTCCTGACTGCAGACATCAGTTGCTGCAAACATCAATTCCTGCAATCGCTTTCCACGGAGAATGTAAACCTTAAAATGATCTGCTATTTGGGTCCCACAAACAAAAGAGAGCTGTAGAAGGTCTCATTCCAGCACATACACACACTACACACACACACAAAACACACACACACACACCCCAAAAAACTAAAAATGATGTGGCAGATCTCATTGGTCATACACACTACTATCCATAGCTCAAGATCTCTGGGAAACTGCATATTTTTTCATTGCTCCAACAAAGTGGGGGGACAGAAAGGAAGGTTTGTCTGTTGAAGGGAGAGGGTGTTAGCTGAGAAAAACTAGCTAGGACCTTTGATTAAGATCATTCTCTATATCAAGAATTTGGGGAGGTAAGGGGAGTTTGAGCCTCGCCTGGTGGCTCAGGGATTACTCCCAGCTCAGCACTCAGAAATTACTCCTGTCAGGTTCAGGAGACCATATGGGATGCTGGGGATGGAACCTGGGTCAGCCTCCTGCAAGGCAAATGTTCTTCTGCTGTGCCATTGCTCTGGCCTTCAACCATTTCTCAAGAATTTGATCAGGAGAAATCTGGAGAATTCCATTTCTCCAGAGCCCTCCCTGCATCTCCGGAGAAGACTATTCCCTGCCCCATACCCACACTGATGGGACCCAGTACTTATCTTTTGACCTTCTGTTATTTAACTTTGCCCCAATATATGAGAGATGACAAAGATGCTTAATTGCTTCCAGCCTTCACTTCTGACTGCCCTGCCAGGCAGTTGGAGCAGAACCCCACCAAAGACCCTGCCTTCAATCTTGGGACAGACACCCTCCACCCCACCCCAGCTCAGGAAGTGAAATGTCTTCGAAAACCCTTGATTGTTCCTCTTGGATATACATCTTGACATTGCTGGCTGGCAGCAATCCTGCACAAAAGAGAAAAATATTTTATAGCATTAATATCCTTGACCTAGAATTCCATATTGAAAAGGCGATCCTAAAATATTCAAGGGAGGTTCCAGTCCTCACATGAGTGCATATGCCCTTAACAATTCTGCCTTCAGGGCTAGCTCACCTTGGCAGCTAGGGACTAAGATGAGGATGGCCATATTTGTTCCTAAGGAAATCAGTTCATACTCCAACCTGGGTTTCCATCCCCGCAACCCCCGAAGTTCAGCATCTCACCAAGTACACCTGAATGCTTAACTAAGTATAGTAGTCTCAGAACATTATAGGCCAAGGGGAGGAACACAAAAGAGAATCTCAAACTTAGGCATCAGTTTAACTATCTGATGGAATATTATGCAATCCTCAAAATAAATTAAATGAAAACATTTTAACAAAATATGTGCAAGCAGGTTGCAGAGTAAACGGGCCATAATTTGATCCCATTTTACTGACACCTCAGGGGAAGAGAAAAAAATCAATAGTATTTTTAACTGGACATGGAGAATTGTCCATATTTGCTATAATCAAACTACATCTCTTATGCCATAGGACAGCATTTATGACTCATTTTTAACTACACGTCTCTGTATCCCCTCTGGTGCCTGCCTGTCCTTACTTTTATTGTGTGATTCATTACTCATAATGAAGAAATGCTAAGACAAGACAGGGAATTAATCCCGCAACCCCAGTAGGGAAAGGAAGAAGCCTTATAAGGTGTTTCCAGCTCAGTTGAAATTTTAGTCATGGAAACATATTGACATAAAATCCAGAGCACAACCAAGTTAAATATGAGAAGTGAAATCAAAGTTCCAACTACCCTGCTTTCATAATGTTTTCATTCTAAACCCTTTATTTTATTTATGAGCAACAAAATATGCAATCTGGCCTGCTCTCTCTTTTTATTATATATTTTTTATTTAAACACCTTGGTTACAAACATGATTGTGGTGGGTTTCAGTCATATAAAATGACACCTCCTCCCATCACCACTGCAACTTCTCAACACCAATATCCCAAATATCCCTCCTCCCCTCCCCACCCCCACCTATACTTGAGACAGGCTTTCTATTTCCCTCATATATTCTCATTGTTAGGATAGTTCGCAATGTAGTTATTTCTCTTTGTGGTGAGGTTCATGAGGTGGGCTGTAACGTCCAGCCCTCCTCTCTTTTGTCTCTGAAAATTGTTGAGAAATGTCTTTCATTTTTTAAAACCCATAGATGAGTGAGACCATTCAGTGTCTTTCTCTCTCTAACTTATTTCACTCAGCATAATAGATTCCATGTACATCCATGTATAGAAAAATTTCATGACTTCATCTCTCCTGACGACTGCATAATATTCCATTGTGCATATGTACCACAGATTCTTTAGCCATTCATCTGTTGAAGGGCATCTTGGTTGTTTCCAGAGCCTGGCTACTGTGAATAGTGCTGCAATAAATATAGGTGTGAGGAAGGGATTTTTGTATTGTATTTTTGTGTTCCTAGGGTATATTCCTAGGAGTGCTATCTGCTCTCTCTTTTTTTGTAGGGAGCATGCCCCCCTTTTTTTGTTTGGCTCCCCTGGAAATAGCAAGAGCACCATGCATTCCTGTGGTGGTGGAATTCGGTATTGCCATGAAAAGTCTACCCAGACCTGGATGAATTGCAACACTCCTTAGTATGCTAAAAGTGGGCAGATGGTCACAGAAAGAATGTGGTTGCATCCTGGGGTCCCCCAGCACTGAGGAAGCTCCCTTTTCTGACCCCTTAATTTGGGAACGCTGCTTTCATGGATCTAGACCTGCCATTGCTAATTGCTTCCAGGCAATCCAAGTTCAGAGAAAACTAAACACAATACGAATGGTGTATGTGAGAGAAGAGGCAACTTCTGCAGGCAGTATCTTCTACCAAGACACAGTCGTGTTAATATTTGCTTTAGGTGGCCTCTTGAGGGTATTAGCCAGGCCTGGTGGTACACCCAGAATTATTCAGAGACAAGCCTCTGGCTGTGGAGGACTCACAACCTCTCCCTCATCCCCTTGTGGCCATCAATCTTTCTATTTCAGAGAGATTGGGCCCAACATGTGTCACGGTTTGAGGGGGTAAGATCCATAATTGACACATGGAGCCATCTTGGAAACCAACACGTCCTAGGAAGAGGCAAAACTACAGAGTAGAAGGGGATTTCTAGAACCACAGAAACTCAAATACCTTGGAGTAAACTTAAATAAAGAGGTGAAGGACCTATACAAAGAAAACTACAAAACACTGCTTCAAGAATTAAAAGAGGACACAAGGAAACAGAGACACATAACGTGTTCATGGGTTGGGAACATTAACATCATTAAAATGGCAATAATCCCCAAAGCATTATACAGATTGAATGCAATTCCTCTAAAAATACTCATGACATTCTTCAAAGAAGTGGATCAAACACTCCTGAAATTCATTTGGAACAAAAAAACACCCATAAATAGCTAGAGCATCCCTTAGGAAAAAGAATATGGGAGGCATCACTTTCCCCCAAGTTAATATTGTATTACAAAGCAATAGTCATTACAGCAGTATGGTGTTGGGATAAAGACAGACTTTCAGATAAGTGGAACAGGCTTGAGTATTCAGATAATATTCCCCAGACATACAATCAATCTTTGACAAAGAAGCAAGAAATGCAAAATGGAGCAAGGAAAGCCTCTTCAACAAGTGATGCTAGGACAACTGTTCAACCACATGCCAGTAATTGAACCCTCATCTAACACCATGCACAAAGGTCAATCCAAATGGACTAAAGACCTTGATATCAGACCTGAAACCATAAGGTATATAGAACAGCACATAGACAAAACACTTCATGACATTGAGACTAAAGGCATCTTCAAGGAGGAAACAGCACTGTCCAAACAAGTGGAGGCAGATATAAATAGATGGGACTATATTAAGCTGAGAAGCTTCTGCACCTCAAAGGAAATAGTGACTAAGAAACAAAGGCCACCCACATAATGGGAGAAACTATTCATCCAATACCCATCAGACAAGGGGCTAATATCTAAGATAAAGGTACTGACAGAACTTCACAAGAAAAATCTAACCCCATCACAGATGAGTGGCTAAAGAAACTGTGGTACATCTACACAATGGAATACTATGCAGCCGTCAGAAGAGATGAACTCATGAAATTTTCCTATACATGGATGGACATGGAAACTATTATGCTAAGTGAATTAAATCAGAGGGAGAGAGATAGACACATAATAGTATCGTTCATTTATGGGTTTTAAGAAAAGTAAAAGACATTATTGTAATAATAATCAGAGACAATAAATATAAGGGCTGAAAGGACTGGCTCATGATATGAAGCTTACCACAAAGGGTGGTGAGTGCAGTTAGAGAAAAACTACACTAAAAACTATCATAACAATGGTAATGAGTGAAAGAAGTATAATATCTGTCTTGAAAACAGGCAGGGATGGGGGAGAAAAAAGGAGGGCATGGTGGTGGCAATGTTGCATAGGTGAAGGGGGCTGTTCTTTTTGACTGAGGCCCAACTGCAAATATTTTTGTAATTTTGAAGAATAAAGTTTTTAAATTAAAAAAAGGGGAGAATTTTTCAGGAGGTGAAATCTGAGAGGCATGTGGAGAAATCTTCTGATGTAAACTCTTCAAATAAAGAGGGTTTTGAGTCTCCCTTAGAATGATAATCCAGAAGCCCAGAGCAAGAAGAGGGGGAGGATCTTTGTGGTGAGTCGCCAGATATAATGATGGGCTCTTAGATTGGGAAAATAAAAATCTTAACGATACTAATATTACCATGAACAAAGAAGTGATGCAAAAATTAGGAGCAACAGAGCTTCAGACTCAGAGACTATTCACATATGTGGGTCTTTCCTACCTTCTCAGAGCAGGCAAGACAGATATAGATGTCTCCCTTCTCTCTCATTATGGTGAGGTGAGGGTTTAAAGAGATAGCAACTACATATTTAGGCTAAAAAGTCTTCCATGTTCACTGTTCATAAATTTTAATGCTGGAAATGCTGACAAATTACGTCATCCAATAAATAACAGTAACAGTAACTGTTGCTCTCAGAAAAGAAAAGGAGTCATGTCCACTTATCTAAGATGCCTTTGCTTCTCTTTGTAGGATGATTCAGGAAAACAAGCAAACGTGGTGATGATTTCTTGAGACAATTCTTCAAGAATTGATGCTAATATCTAAAGCAATTCCTGGTTTTCCTTGCAAACTCTATGACAGAATTACTCTCTGAATCTAGTCTGTCTAAACCTGGAATCCATCTCTCCTGATGGCCCAGGAAATTATTTTCAGAGAGCCCACCAAATATACTGTAGGTGTCACTGCAGGCAAGAACCCCCAAGATTTGGGAGCTGGCAAAAAAAAAATCACAATTTCAAAGAAGATCAGCAGCTATGTGGATTCCAGCTTCACATTCTTCATAGGCCCCAGTTCTCCCTCCCCTCAACCCAAATAACAGATCTCATAATTATAAGACCAACTGCTATGTTTCCAAGATGGTAAAGTCTCCTTTGAATATTGGCCATTCAATGTAGAAGCAAACACACTGAAAATTCCTCTGCTAAGTCAGGAAGTAGGAGCTCAAAGCAATTAAGTAATGAGCAATTAGATGTCTCTATTTGAGGGGCTTCTGGAATATTTCTTCTGCTGTCTGATAGGACATATGCATTCATGGCCTAGTGGCCAACAACAACACCCTTTGGGGAAATGCAGAAACTGAGTTTGGTTTTGTCTTTGTCGTTCACCTGTGTACCAAATAACTAAAGAAAAATTATTTAACCTCATTGAACTTAGTTTTATCTGCTATGAAAGGGTTAGAGTCATCAACTTACTTTGGGAAATCAGAGGCTTAATATCTTTTTAAAAAATGAAGAATAGCTCAAACTGTGTGAATAAGTTACTAAATGCTGAGGAGCACTGACTTAAAGAAAAACAAGTAAATCACTTTGAGTACTGCTAGTAATTATGATTGGTTATCGTAGTTATTCTCTAAGGCAATGAAAGACTAAAAATAGATATTCGTTATTTCTATTACTGGCAGTTTAATTTCTTTAAAGACATGACTTTCATTCATAGAGCAAACTTAGCAGCTTCACCCTGGCTGCCAACTACCTGTCCTGTAGAATCATTACTACCTAGTGATAACAAGTGGAGCCAGAGGTTAAGTGAGATCATCATGTGCTAATCTAGGGTCTCAACGGACTTCAATGTTACTTTCATCTTCTCTTATCAAAATCCCATATGGGGCTAGAGCCTGTAAAGGTGTCAAAGACCATTGACCATTGTTTTCTTTTGCAGAAGATTTCCCAGTGTTTTAATATTCTTGTGTTGACCTTAGGCAAATGTAACTTATGTACACTGTCTACCTAAAGTACCCTCCCAAGAGTGGATATGGGGCAGATTTAAAATTACATTGTCAGAGGCTGGGAAAATCTACGAAACTACACCTGCCCAGTGGGGCCCGACTGTGAGAAATTGTGAGTGCTGCCTGTGTTTCTGTCTCCTGTCCTGTCACCTGAACCTCTTTGGAGTGGGCCTAAAAGAGGCTCCAGAAAACTCGCTCTCCCAGAGGCTCATTCAAGGGCTGGAACACCAAGGAACTGCTTCATAATGTGAAAACTGGCTATAAGTAGTACTTTGCAGAAGTCAGGTACCCTGTTTGTGACGTCAGGCTGGGAAAATATTGTGAGTGCTGCCTGTGTGTGTCTGTCTCCTGTCCTGTCACCTGAACCTCTTGGGAGTGGGCTGAAAGAAGCTCCAGGCCATGCACTCTTTCTAAGGAAAGAATGCCATTGCAACAAGAAAAAATCACACTAAGAGCTGTGTTGGATTACTGAAACCCAGCATTTCTCCCCAGACTGACTTCTTTGCTGCATGCTCGGGCCTAAAATTTGATCCTGTGTGAGGCTTCATCCATGGAGGACACCCTTTCCTTGGAGGCAAGTCAACCCACCCATAAACGGCGGAGCCGGAGGAGCATGTCCACATAAATCATTTAGCCAATGAATACCACCACAACACATAGAAAAACCCACAATACAAGTGTGACAATGGGGAAACAACGCAGGCCAGCATCAGACATAGAGAATGAAGATGGCAATTCTGATGACCAGAAAACGACCAACCAAATAATCATTCTCTCAGATAAGGAGTTTAGACAAGCAATATGGAAGATGCTCAAAGAACGCAAAGAAACCATGGATCGAGTTGAACACAACACTAATAAGAACCAAGAAAATATAAAGACAGAAATCACAAAACTCCAAACTGAAATAACAGGTCAAATAACAGACCTGAAAAAATCAGTACACGAATTGAATGACAAAATAGATAAGCTCTACACCAGGGTAACAGAAGCTGAGAATAGAATTGGTGCTGTGGAAGATGAGATAAATAACAACTCCATACAGCAGGAGATATTGGAAGAAAAACTTAAAGCAAATGAACAGACAATGAAAAAAATAGTCAAAGAATGGGAACAGATGAAAATAGAAGTTTATGACATGCTCAACAGAAACAACTTAAGAATCATTGGAGTCCCAGAAACCCAGGAAGAAAAATTTTAGGAAGAATCAATGGTCAAGAACATCATTAAAGAGAAACTTCCAGAGCTAAAGAATATATGTAATCAAATCCTGCATGCCCAAAGAGTACCAACCAAAAGAGACCCAGAAAAAATACCCCAAGACACATCCTAGTCACAATGACAAATCCCACAGATAGAGACAGAATTCTGAAAACAGCAAGATCAAAAAGGGAAATTACATTCAATGGAGCATCATTGAGATTAACAGCAGACCTGTCACCAGAAACACTCAAGGCCAGAAAGCAGTGGTGGAACATAGTAACAAAACTCAATGAAATAAATGCTTCACCTAGAATACTGTGCCCAGCAAAACTCACTATTTGGTCTGACGGAAGAATACATGGTTTCAAAGACAAAAACAGCTCACAAACTTTACAGACTCAAAACAACACTTAAGAGAAAAACTGAAAGACCTAATAATTTAAGACAAGACTGACCAAAAGACACACCAAATTTCGATATAGAGATGGCATTAAATCCCAGGACAATTCTTTCTCTCAATGTCAATGGACTAAATGCACCAGTTAAGAGACACAGAGTGCTTAAATGGATCAAAAATGACTATAAGAAATGCACCTGAATAGTCAGAACAAACACACTCAAAATAAAAGGCTGGAGAAAAATTATCCAAGCAAACAACACCCATAAAAAAAGCTGGAGTGGCCATACTAATATCAGATAATGCAAACTTTAAACTCAGGAAAGTTGTAAGGGACAAAGATGGACATTTTATATTAATCAAGGAGTATGTAGAGCAGGAAGAAATTACTCTCCTAAACATATATGCACCAAATGAGGGGCCATCAAAATATTTAATACAACTGTTGACAAATCTGAAAAATAATATCAATAACAACACAATAATTGTGGGAGACCTCAACACGGCATTGTCAACACTAGACAGGTCAACCAGACTGAAACCCAACAAGAATATACTAGACCTGAGGAGAGAAATGGAAGAAAGAGGCCTAGTAGATATATACAGGACACTCCACCCCCAGAAGCCTGGATACACATTTTTCTCTAATGTACATGGGACATTCTCCAGGATAGACTACATGTTAGCACATAAAACATACCTCCATAATATCAAGAGGATAGAAATTTTGCAGGCTGCCTTTGCTGACCACAAAGCCCTGAAATTATATATGAACTACAAAGGGACACAGAAGAAACACTTTAACACCTGGAAGTTAAATAGCCTCATACTTAATAACCAGTGGGTCCGAGATGAAACCAAAGAGGAAATCAAAACTTTCCTGGAAACAAATGATAATAAAGACACAAACTATCAGAACTTATGGGACACAGCAAAAGCAGTACTGAGAGGAAAATTTATAGCTTTGCAAGCACACATCAGGAAGGAAAGGGGACTTACCTGAGTAGCTTAATTACGCACCTCATAGAACTAGAAAGTGCTCAACAAAAGGATCCAAAACTAAGGAGACAGAAGAAAATAACAAAGCTGAGAGCAGAAATCAACGAAGTGGAAACCCAAAAAACAATCCGAAAGATCAGCGAAAGCAGAAGTTGGTTCTTTGAAAAAATAAACAAGATTGATAGACCACTGGCAAAACTAACAAAGAAAGAGAGAGAGAGAGAAACTTGGTAACTCATATTAGGAATAAAAAAGGAGAGATCACTACTGATATGGCAGAGATTGAAAGGGTAATAAGAAACTACTTTGAGAAACTCTATGCCACTAACAATGAGAACCTGGAAGAAATGGATAAATTCTTGGACTCTTATAATATTCCACGGCTGAATGAAGAGGATATAGTATATCTAAACACCCCCATCACTATTGATGAAATTAAAACAGCAATCAAATGTCTGTCCAAAAACAAAAACCCAAGCCCAGATGGATTCACTAATACATTCTTTCAAACTTTCCAAGAGGAACTACTACCAATCTTGGCAAGACTCTTCCAAGAAATTGAACAAATGGAAACACTTTAAAATAGCTTTTATGAAGCCAACATTACCTTGATACCTAAACCAGACAGAAATGCTATGAAAAAAGAAAATTATAGACCAATATCGCTGATAAATGCAGATGCAAAGATCCTCAACAAAATCCTGGCAAATAGGATTTAATGCCTCTTTAAGAAGATCATCCACCACGATCAAGTAGGTTTCATCCCAGAAATACAAGGATGGTTTAACATCCGTAAATCTATCAACATAATACACAATATCAACAAGAAAAATAAAAATCACATGATCATATCAATAGATGCAGAGAAAGCATTTGATAAAGTCCAACACCCATTCTTTTTTTTTAATAATATAATTTTATTTTGATCATAGTGGCTTACATATTGGTGACAATAATATTTTAGGTACATATTCACATAAAATCAGGAGGGATTCCCATCCATCACCAAATTGTTCTCCCTACCCGTCCATTTTTGTCTTCCCTCCCATTTCTTCTTCCCTCACCCCCCGGGTGGCTAGAATATGTGGTCCCCTCTGTATCTAACCTATTACTTAGTAGTCTTGCACCTGTTTGGTCTTGAGGCCTCCCTTATTTCCCCCTCTAACTGGAGGCAAGACCAGCTATTTCAAGTTATGTGGTTTTGCCTGAAAAAGAAAAAAGTAATAAATTGGGGTAAGAGTCTAATACCCCGAAAATGGGCGGAATCCTTCTAGTGGCTCTCATCATCAATTTGGGAGGTGAAAAGAAAGAGAAGGTGAAACACTCCACCAGTACCAAAAGAAGTGTTAAATATCCATTGAGGACTCCAGCTTTATCGATAAGCACCACAAAAAACAAACAAAAAAACAAAACAACACAAACAAAAACACAACAAAAACAAGCACACAAACAAAAAAACACACCATGGTCTTGAAATAAGAAACATGGCATAGCACATAACGAAAGAAAAGAGAGGAAGAGAAAAAATAAGTATAACTGGGGACAACAATTTCAATAATCACACCCAAAGAGAGAAATCGACCAAAATAGATAGGTAAATGAAAATAATAATAATAATAAATGAAGGTAAAAAAAAATATATATAAATAACCAAGGTTTTGTGCTTTTTGTATTTTTGTTTTTTCCCTCCTGCCCTGGCACAGTAAATATTGGGGTCATTTGAAAAGAAATTCACTTGGCCTAAAAAAATATGGGGTTTCTCCGTCCTTGGAGTATACTGTCATGGGGATCAACTCTAGATTTTGCTCAGGATCATTTACTCTCCCGGTGGCGTTTTTGTGGTTGGTAGACTTCTGCTCTGTCCAGGGTGATACAATCAGAGCTCTGTGTTTAGAGGTCTCAGTATCTGCACAGATCCTGAGATGGGATTTATGATGAAGTCAGTCTTCGTGATTCTAGAGGTTCTGTTACCTCAGTGTCATTTTAATCCATCTTCTGTGGTTGGTGGTCTTGGGCTTTGCACTGAGCCTAGGATGGCACCTAGGTTAGCGTCTTTCTTTGTGCTTCCAGAAGCTCCATTCCGTTACAATTGTCTCTGCAGGACCTTTGGGACTGGGGATCATGCTTATTGTGCAGGTCATAGTTCAAACCCTAAACTAGGGCTTTTTTATTGGTCCCAAGATGTGTACAGTCTGGCCGTGGTTCTATCAGCCAGTCATCTGTAAATCGCGATCTTGGCTTTTGGACCTACCAAAGGGTGCCAAGTCTTCTGGTTTTGTCTTGTCGTTAGCTGGTAAAGTAGGCTAATCAGCTCTAAGGTCAAGTTGTTCACATTTTCCTCGTTGTCAGGATATCATGTTAGAGCTGGCCCTTGTTGTTGACCCCGCAGTATTAAGGCTGTCCTGGATGGGATTTGTTTCCTGCAGCTGTGTGAAGAGCTGTGCCGTTTCTATGTCTGGGATCCAGGGTTCAAGGCTGGATGAATGGTATCTAATCACCTGAGGTCTAAGTTGATTCCACATGACATATTTTCCAGGTAGGAGATATCCCTGTATTATTAACAACTGTGAGTTCCTATCTCTATTAGATAAGAGCTCTTTTCTATATGTAAGATTTCCCCTTTATTTAGTGTGCCTTTGCAGGGAGAAATGGTGCTACATTATATTGTCGGTGTATTTGGGGGTGGACAGAGGGGATAACAGAAACAGGTCACATCCCCAAAAACGATAAAAAATTAAAAAAATAAAAAATGAAATAAAATAAAATAAAATAAAAATAAAATAAATAAAAAAAGAAAGGGAATGACAATGTATATGCTCACAAATGTATATGTAGGACAGGCATTTGAAAAAATAAATTAAAAAAAATAAATAAATAAAAGAAAAAGAAATAAAATGAGTTAGCGAAGCTTTTAAAGGACCAAAGTGGTGCAAAAAACTACCTTACATTTGGGGGAAAGCTGGTAAAGATGTGGTGTATTACAGGTCTTATGCCTATGTTGGAAGTACAGTTTTTCCCATTGCCTTTTGGGTTTTTCTTGTGGTGTGTGGGTTCCCAGGCATCTTTCTATCCCACCCCCTGGCCTTCTTCAGTTTGGTAAAAATTTGTGGTAGGGAGGTCTTGGAAGAATTCTTGTATTGGGGATACTTTTGGACCTAGGCCCGGTTTCAAGAAACAGTCCACGTTAGGGGGAGTTGGTAGGGAGGGCCGCGCAGCATGAGTCCGCAAGGGAGTTGGCTGTCTTTTCTTGCAGGAGACTAGGTGTGGGTTTGACTGGGTGTCCCCTCGCCTGGGTGCTGGGTACTGGTTCGTTGGGTAGGAGGTCGATCTTGATGCCTAATAGATTAAGGACTGAGGGTGAAGAGTTTTAATATGGTGGGAGATCTGGATGGGATTGAGGGGTGAAGGGATAGTTAGATTTCCGGAGGGGAGAAAGGGGAAGGTATATGGGAGGGGTATGAAGGGAGAGAAAAGAAAAAATACCTTATAAAGAAAGGGAGAATGGGAAAAAAGTAAAGAGAAGAATAGAAAAGAGAGAAATGAAGAAAGAAAGAAAAAGAAAAAAAAGAGAAAAAAAAGAAAAAAAAAGAAGAAAGTAGTGAGAAGAGAAAATAGCAAGGGAATGCTGGATTGGTTGATTGTGTTCGATGAATAGAGTCTGTAGTTTAAGTCCGTAAGTCGTAGTTACTGCCTCGGTGATCTGGCTGGTCACGTGCTTCAATTCCTAAAAGAAGGTATAACCTAGAGATAAAGTGTATGTTAAAGATTTTTCTCGCGGCTATCTCGTAGTGCAAGCAAGGTATGGTATCTCGTGTAGTATCCTGAGTTGCCACCTTAGTTTGTCCGCCCTTTGTATCCAAGGGTGCCTGTGGACAGAAAAGCTGAGAGGTTATTTAAAATATAGTAAGATAAAGGCATTAAAACATAGTGTTAAGGTATGTTTCCATTGCAGTCAGTGATTTCCCGTGGTGTTCTATACTTGTGTTCTTGTATACGATCTCTAAGGGATTATTGTGGGCCTTTGTTGTAGAAGTCTGATTACATACCTGTTCTCTCTATGCTGCTGTCTCTGTTGTTGCTGTTTTCTTTGTGGTATACTGTGTAGTCAAGAGTTTGCGTTGTTCCTTTTTCATGTATTTTGGACACTGCTCCCAAGTATATGTTGACTATTACAGTGCACAGAGTTTCTACCCTTTTAAACCCTGTTATTTGATTGTTAGGTATTAGTTGTGTATAAAATATATGTTCTAGGTGCTTCAGAATAGTGCTACCATTCTGTGTTTATCTTTTGTCTTCTGACTTACTTCGTTTAACATAACATGATCTAGGTCCATCCACGTTGCTGCAAAGTCTGTGATTGTATCATTTCTGACTGCCATGTAATATTCCATTGTGCATATGTACCACATCTTAATGATCCATTCATCTGTTGTTGGACATAGAGGTTGGTTCCAAGATTTGGCTATTATACTGATTGCTGCGATAAATAGTGGGGTGCATATGTATTTTGGGATGAATATCCTTCCAACTTGGGGGTATATGCCTAGAAGGGCAATTGCTGGGTCAAATGGCAGCTCAATTCTGAGTTCTTTGAGCACTCTCCAGACTTTTCTCCATAGATGTTGGACTAGGGGGCATTCCCACCAGCAGTGGATGAGAGTTTCTTTCATACCGCATCCCCGCCAACAAAGATTGTTTCCATTATTTTTTATGTGAGCCATCCTCACTGGTGTAAGGTGGTATCTCATTGTTGTCTTGATTTGGATCTCCCTGATGATGAGTGAAGGTGAGCATGTTTTCATGTGTTTGTTGGCCATCCTGTCTTCCTCAGAGAAGTGTCTATACAATTCATCTTCCCATTTTTTTATGGCTTTATTTGGTTTTGGGGGGCTCAGCTTTCTGAGTGCTTTGTATGTTCTAGATATCAGCCCTTTATCTGATATGTCGAGTGAAAAGATTTTTCCCATTCTGTTAACTGTCTTCTTGCATTAAGTAGGGTTTCTTTCGCCATGCAGAAGCTTTTTAGTTTGATGTAGTCCCATTTGTTTATATTTGCTGTTAACGTTCTTGCCATTGGTGCTCCCTTCTCAAAGACCTTTTTGATATATAGGTCTTCGAGTGTTCTGCCTATTTTATTCTCGATAAACTTTATAGATTCGGGTCTGATTTCAAGGTCTTTGATCCATTTTGAGTTGACTTTTGTATAAGGGGTGAGGTATGGGTCAATCTTCATTTTCGTACATGTGGTTTTCCAATTGTACCAACACCATTTGTTGAATAGACTTCCTTTGTTCCATTTCAGGTTCTTGCCTCTTTTATCAAATATTAGTTGGCTGTATATCTTGGGGTTTATGTCTGGGAATTCTGTTCTGACCCACTGGTCTGAGGTCCTGTCTCTGTTCCAGTACCATGCTGTTTTGATTACTATGGCTCTATAGTATAGTTTCAAGTTAGGTAAGGAGATGCCTCCCAGCTTTTTGTTTTTCAGTATGTGTTTGGCTATCCTGGGTCTTTTGTGGTTCCAAATAAATTTTGTGATTGATTGTTCTATTTCATTAAAGAATGGTGTCTGGATTTGGATAGGGATTGCATTAAATCCATATAGTAGTTTGGGTAGGATAGTCATTTTGACTATGTTAATTCTACCTATCCATGAGCATGGGATGTTCTTCCATTTCTTTAGGTCGTCTTCAATTTCTTTCTGAAGTGTTTTGAAGTTTCCCTGGTATAGGTCTTTCACTTCCCTTGTAAGGTTGATTCCTAGGTACCTGATATTTTTTGATACTATTTTAAATGGTATTGTATTTTTAATCTCTCTCTCCTCAACTTCGTTGTTTGTATATAGAAATGCTACTGTCTTTTGTGTATTGACTTTGTATCCAGCCACTTTGCTGTAGTGGTTAATTGTTTCTAGGAGTTTTACTGTGGACTCTTTAGGATTTTCGATGTATATCATCATATCATCTGCAAATAGAGATAGTTTGTGTTCCTCTTTCCCAATTTGGATTCCTTTGATTCCCTTCTCTTGTCGGATTGCTCTTGCTAGGACTTCTAAGGTTATATTGAATAATAGTGGAGAGAGTGGACAGCCTTGCCTAGTTCCTGACCTTAGTGGGAATGCTTCTAGTTTCTCGCCATTAAGTATAATGTTGGCTGTAGGCTTTTCATAGATAGCTGTAACTATCTTGAGGAAGGTTCCTTCTAACCCTATTTTGCTGACCAACACCCATTCTTGATCAAAACTCTCAGCAAGATGGGAATGGAAGGAACCTTTCTGAATATAGTTAAGGCCATCTACCACAGCCAGTGGCAAATATTATCCTCAATGGAGAAAAACTAAAAGCCTTCCCTCTAAATTCTGGCACAAGACAAGTCTCTCCACTCCCACCACTCCTATTCAACATAGCACTGGAAGTACTCGCTATAGCGATTAGGCAAGAAAAAGATATCAAGGGAATCCAGATAGAAAAGGAAGAAGTCAAGCTCTCGCTGTGTGCAGATGACATGATACTCTACTTAGAAAACCCTAAAGTCTCTACCAAAAAGCTTCTAGAAACAATAGACTCATATAGCAATATGGCAGGTTAAAAGATTAACACACAAAAATCAATGGCCTTTCTATACACCAATAGAACTAAGGAAGAAATGGACATTAAGAAAATAACCCCATTCACAATAGTGCCACACAAACTCAAATATCTTGGAATCAACTTGACTAAAAATGTGAAGGACCTATAAAACTCTGCTCCAAGAAATAAGAGAGGACACGCGTAAATGGAAACACATACCCTGCTCAAAAATTGGCAGGAATAACATCATCAAAATGGCAATACTCCCCAAGGCATTATACAGATTTAATGCAATCCCTCTAAAGATACCCATGACATTCTTCAAAGAAGTGGATCAGGCACTTTTGAAATTCATTTGGAACAATAAACACCCTAGAATAATTAAAGCAATCATTGGTAAAAAAGAATATGGGAGAAATTACTTCCACCAACTTTAAACTGTACTACAAAGCAATAGTTATCAAAACAGCATGGTATTGGAATAAAGATAGGCTCTCAGATCAGTGGAATAGGCTTGAATACTCAGAGAATGTTCCCCAGACATACAATCACCTAATTTTTGATAAAGGAGCAAGAACTCCTAAAGGAGCAAAGAAAGCCGCTTCAACAAGTGGTGTTGGCACAACTAGCTAGCCACTTGCAAAAAATTGAACTTAGACCCCCAGCTAACATCATGTACGAAGGTAAAATCCAAATGGATTAAAGACCTCGATATCAGACTCGAAACCATAAGATACATAGAACAACACGTAGGCAAAACACTCCAGAACATTGAGACGACAGGCATCTTCAAGGAGGAAACTGCACTCCCCAAGCAAGTGAAAGCAGGATTAACAAATGGGAATATATTAAGCTGAGAAGCTTCTGCACCTCAAAACAAACAGTCACCCAGTACCCATCAGATAAATATACAAGGCACTGACAGAACTTTACAAGAAAAACACATCTAATCCAATCAAAAAATGGGGAGAAGAAATGGACAAACACTTTGACAAAGAAAAAATACAAATGGCCAAAAGACACATGAAAAAATGCTCCCCATCACTAATCATCAAGGAGATAGATGCAAATCAAAACAACTATGAGGTACTACCTCACACCACAGAGATTGGCACACATCACAAAGAATGAGAACAAGCAGTGTTGGCGGGGATGTGGAGAGAAAGAAACTCTTATCCACTGCTGATTGGAATGCCGTCTAGTTCAACCTTTATGGAAAGCAATATGGAGATTCCTCCAAAAACTGGAAATCGAGCTCCCATATGATCCAGCTATGCCACTCCTAGGAATATACCCTAGGAACACAAAAATACAATACAAAAATCCCTTCCTTACACCTATATTCATTCCAGAACTATTTACCATAGCAAGACTCTGGAAACAACCAATATGCCCTTCAACAGAGGAATGGCTAAAGAAACTGTGGTACATATACACAATGGAATATTATGCAGCTGTCAGGAGAGGTGAAGTCATGAAATTTTCCTGTACATGGATGTACACAGAATCTATTATGCTGAGTGAAATAAGTCAGAGAGAGAGAGCAAAAAATGCAGAATGGTCTCACTCATCTATGGGCTTTAAGAAAAATGAAAGACATTCTTGCAATAATAATTTTCAAGCACAAAAGAGAAAATAGCTGGAAGATACAGCTCACCTCATGAAGCTCACCACAAAGAGTGATGAGTTTAGTTAGAGAACTACATTTTGAACTGTCCTAATAATGAGAATGTACGAGGGAAATAGAAAGCCTGTCTAGAGTACAGGCAGGGGTTGGGTGGGGAGGAGGGAGATTTGGCATATTGGTGATGGGAATGTTGCACTGGTGATGGGTGGTGTCCTTTACATGACTGAAACCCAAACACAATCATGTATGTAATCAAGGTGTTTAAATAAAATAAAATATATTTTTAAAAGATTACATTGTCAGAGGATGTTATAATATGAAAACTTTTAAACATCTGAAATCCCAAACCTTCCATTTCCATTGGTGATGCTAGATGAGGAGGGTGGGATGATGCTAGGGATTATTCAGGATTCTAAAGCAGGTTCCAGTGCATTTAGAGTTCCATGGTCACTGTTACATTATGTGCTCTACTTCAAGAAGTAGCTGACATCATTGTCAAAGTCTTGGTGTCTGAAATGGACCTATATGGTGTGTACCAAAGCCTTAGACATTATTTGAACTTAGAAAACAGTCTATCTAAATAAGAAGACAAAGGCAACTCTCTAATGAGGAAATGCCTTTCCATTGCAGACATCCAGATAAGAAATGATCGGGTCTAACTAGACCATTAAGTATTACACTTGGGCTTAAAAGGATCAATATGAGGAGAAATGAAGAAAGTCGAATCAACAGGACTTTACTGCTTTTTCCAGGTTTGCTACTGCAGTGTGCCCAAGAAAAGTCCAGATTTAGAAGGGATGTGTCCTCTAAAGTCTCAAAAAAGAAGACCTCTCTGTCTCTGCCTCTATTTCTCTGTCTCTCAGTCTTTTAAGTCTTTGTCTCTCTCATAATGGGTGAGAGTAGCTGGCAACCTTTAGTGTCTCTTAGTTTATGACTATATCCCTTCAGTGTCCTTTAAGTTCACATTCTTCCCAACCCTCTATCTACATAATTGCTTCTCCGAAGCTCCCCTTATGAGAATACCAGATATGCAGTAGGGCTCACCAGTCAGGACTGGTCCTCATCTTCATTAAAAGAATTGATGTACAACACCCTCTTTCCAAATAAGGTTGCACTGTTAAATTCCAAAGAGACCTGAATTTGGACTGAGGGTGAAAGGGTGATAACAGACTGAGTAATAAGATGGAGAGGTCTTATAAGATACAGCTCTGTATAAGATACAGCTTTTATATTGACACCTTGATTTCTGATCTAAGGAAAGAGTAGGTATTTGTGAGGACAATCATTCTATTAAATGCGTTTCTTCTAAACTAGTAGCTCTGTGGTCCATTCAACAATGGGAGGCAGGGTCTCGACAGAGGTTCTGGGTTACAGACTGATATAACCATGGCCTAGTAGGCAATATACCTCCAAAATATGCACAGGCATGCAGGAGCAGATGTGAGCCCCACCTTTATTTTCTGGAGATATTGAATCCCAGTTATCCCAATAATAGAAACAGGTATTTCCCTTTTACCATTAATTAAAAATAAATAAAAGCTGAGGTCCGAACAGTAGCAGAAGAGGTAGGGCATTTGCCTCGCACGTGCTAACATAGGACGAACCGCGGTTCAATCTCCTGGTGTCCCATATAGTCCCCCAAGCCAGGAGCGATTTCTGAGCACATAGCCAGGAGTAACCCCTGAGCGTCACCGGGTGTGGCCCAAAAACCAATAAATAAATAAATAAATAAATAAATAAATAAATAAATAAATAAATAAAAGCTAAAACTAAATACTGCCTCTTCGTGGCTTCATTCCCAGCTTTCAGTTGACTAATAAAAGGAGGAAGGTGACCCCTTGTTATCCCCCATTTCTCTTCACCCACAAATCCAGGTGCACAGGAGAGTTTGGGCCAGGTCAAGTTTTCAAGTAGGGTAAGCAGACACACATCAGAATAAGTTTTACCAAGAAGACAAGTACAGCCTAAATAGTTTAAGGAGCAAAGATGAAAGTTTGCACAGATAAACACTGGGGAATAAAAATCAAAGACTGAAAGGATTTTTTGGCAAGAGGGAAATAAAAATGTGACTACCAATTTGGTTGAGTGCACAAAATAGAATGCCGGGCTGCCAGAAAAGAGAAGCTCCCAGAAGAGAAGTTGCAAGAAGCTTCAGAAAATGCAATGGAAGGAAAGAGAGGAACTGAGATAGAAACCCAGGACCAAAGGCCTGTCCAAGGAGAGTCAGAACTTGCCTCCAGTCCCTCCACCAAGTATTCTCTTTTCCCTGCCTCTCCCCACAAGAGGATACCAGAACTCTCTGGAGAAAACAGTCTAGACTCAGGATGCTAGACACAGAGAAAGCAGTCTTTTGAGCCTTCAGGAGGAAATGAAGCTGCCATTTCCTAATTCTTCATACTTCCTACTAATGGCCCCTTTCATTTCAAATGAGCTTTTTGGAGGGAGATTTTGTAACCTCATTAGAATCTGTGCTCATTCTTTTTCTGACTGCTGAGTCATTTCCACACAGTTGGTTCATTGGTGCATATTCACCATCTTGATCATTTCCATGACCAAGCTCAAGATTAGATGTTGTGTAATCCTGGCCTGAATTTTCCAGGAGAGAGGTAGGTAGTACCCTAGGTAGAGTACTTGCCCTGTATGCAGCCATGCAGCCTAACTGGGTTGAATCCTGGCACCACATATGGTTGCCTGATCATTGCTAAGAAGAGTCAGGAGTAAGCCTTAAATACAGTCAGTGTGGCCCTCAAAATTTTAATATTGGGTCATAATGTTCTATTTTATAATTGCAGATTATTAAATGTCCATTGAAATGAGATTTAGTAGTCACTCCTTTATCTGATTTTTCCTAGGATCATTCATCTACTTTTTATGTTAAGAAACTATTCCATTTTTATAATACATTTTTATTCACCTCGAGTTAAAGGACATAAAATTAAATAATGATTACTTGACATATAATGAGTCTTCTTAATTGAAATGAATAAAAATTATATAAAATTGGAACTCTTTCAGAAAATCTGGGACATATGGTGACAATACAGTTCCCTGTCCTTGGTTTCTAGGAAGTATTCATCATAATGATCACACATTAATTAGAAAAAGTTACCAGAAGTGAAATTAGAATATAAATGTATGCAAGAGAGAAAGATGCTCAAATAACAATCCAGACATGTTGAAAATGTACTTAGCATCATTGAAATAAAATTTAAATAAATTCATCAAGTATAGAGGAACTAGACCCATATGATCTATGAGAAGAGTATCCAGAATATTTCAGTGGTAGATGTTGTGTGCTCTGAAAATAATTTGGGGAAAATTGTAAATCTGAGGTGCCCACAAACTAGTAAAAATAAATTACAAAACAGAAAATCACTAGCAGAAATGAATTAGTCTTGTCCTAAAACATTTGAAGGAGCAGTTTAATAGACTAGCATTCTGCTCAACAAAGACTGGAGCAAAAATTTGTTAACAAGCATCATCAAATTTCTCAATTGACTATTTTATCTCTGTCAAGAGTAAGAATGGGACATTTACACATTCTCCCTTGTAAGAAGTACATGCAGAATGTGGTTTCATTAGCAGGCACATTCTTCATCAACCCACTCAAATAAATGATCCCCCTAGATATACAGCCAGGAAAATGGAACCACCACAATCTCCAATATGTGGCTCTTTCAGAGTTCTGTATGCCAGCTACCATTATTATGGTACTGCCAAATGATTCGCCATAACTTCTCTGGGGGAAAATCAGGCAATGTGCATTAGCCAGGTTTTGTGGTATAAATTCCTCCATCATCACCAATTTTAAGCTAGCAACACTTGAATATTGGCTTCTCAAAACATGCGCATTCCAGAACATCATGGAGTCCTTAAACAACCGGGTAACTATTACTGATCCCATTTTATTGATGAGAAAACTGAAGCTTGAAGACATGTGTTAAGTTATCTAGGATCATGTAGTTGTTAATACGCTGAATTGTAATTTGAGCAAGGAACATATGCACAGCATCCCAACTTCATTGTCTCTACTTGCCAGCAACTCTGATTTATAATTTTCCTGTTTCACTCAACCCGGCCATTGAACCTCCCTCCTGCCTGCTTGTCTAACCCATCAAAATGTTCCTGAGCCCGATTTTTGCTGCTCTACTTGTCCAATTTCCTTATCCCACTTTGGCCAGATTCTAGCCTCAAGCCCAGCCTCATCTTTACTGTTTATGTTGCCCTACACCTTTGACTTAAATCCTGCTCTCCTCTCACCCCTCAGCTTCCAGATTCAGCTGGTTTTCACTTGTTATGCAGTCTCCTGGCCTCAGTGAAAAATTTTACTGTAACTCTAACTAGTCCCCAACTCACTTACAGCTCAGGATGTCACTCTATACCTGCTAGTCCTGATAAAAAAAAATCTTTGCAAAATAGAAGTGGCTGCCAGAAATCAATTTAGTATGAAGCACGAGGCCAGATAGTATGAATAGGAGTACAGGAACATCGTGTAGACCACCTAAAAGTCCACCACAAAACACCAAAAATCATTTTTAAAAAGGAGTTTATCTATTTCAACAATTGGAGATAATCAACACTCATATGTGCTATATAAATAAATAAGTTGAGGGAGTGATACATCATGAACTATCATGATGACAAACCTTTAGCTTGCATTATGGAAGTGAGAATATCAATTGAGAGAATAGGTGGATGGGGAAATGTACTTTTGAGAGAGCACAAGAATGTAACATTGAGAGAGGAGGTGGGCCGGATGTAACATGAATGAAGAATCTTGGGTAACTTGGGTGGTGAGTGAATTGTGACAATTGTACATTAGAACCATAAGAATCATATGGATCAAATTAGAATAATGAAAAAATTCAGTTGAGCATTGAATATGGATTCTCCGCAATTCACAGTGTATTCATTCAATAAATATTTGTGAGAGCAAAATGCTATTTTATACAGAGAAGTTCAGCTCTAGTGGAAAAATCCTTTTAGAGATTCCAGGCAAGTATTAATCAGTCCTTGCACTTAAATATTCCAGTCTTTCTGAATTTCAAGTAGAGATCACCCCAGGGTCAAGATACCAGGAAATGAGAGCCTCTAGACAATGGATTACATCCTGTGGTACCTGGTATGACATCTTATGTTGGCGTTTGTCTAGGTAACACTACTCTAAGGGTCTTCTTCACAGCTCTGTCAATAGGATCAAAAGACATATAAGACATTTTTAGACTTCTCATTGATTACTACAAAGTACACAATACATGGTCATTAGTTTCTTTTTTCCTTTTTTTTCTTTATTTAAACACCTTGATTACAAATATGATTGTGATTAGGTTTTAGTCATATAAAGAACACCCCCTTCACCAGTGCAACATTCCCACCACCAATGTCCCAAATCTCCCTCCATCCCACCCCACCCCCACCTGTACTCCAGACAAGCTTTCCAGTTCCCTCTTTCATTCACATGATTATGGTAGTTCTCTGTGTAGTTATTTCTATAACTGCACTCACCACTCTTTGTGGTGAGCTTCATGAAGTGAGCTGGAAGTTCCAGCCTTCCTCTCATTGTCTCTGAGGATTGTTGCAAAAATGACTTTTATTTTTCTTAAAACCCATAGATAAGTGAGACTATTCTGTCTCTCTCTCTGTCTCTCTCTCTGTCTCTCTCTGTCTCTCTCTCTCTCTCTCTCTCTACCTCTGACTTATTTCACTCAGCATGATAGATTCCATGTACATCCATGCACAGGAAAATTTCATGACTTCATCTCTCCTGACAGCTGCATAATATTCCATTGTATATATGTACCACAGTTTCTTTAGCCATTCGTCTGTTGAAGGGCATCTTGGTTGTTTCCAGAGCCTGGCTATTGTGAATAGTGCTGCAATAAATATAGGTGTGAGGAAGGGGTTTTTGTGTTATATTCTTGTGTTCTTAGGGTATATCCCTAGAAGTGGAATAGCTGGGTCAAATGGGAGCTCAATTTCCAGATTTTGAAGGAATCTTCATATTGCTTCCCATAGAAGTTGGACTGGACAGAATTCCCACATGCAATGGATAAGAGTTCCTTTCTCTCCACATCCCCACAAGCACTGATTGTTCTCATTCTTTGTGATGTATGCCAATCTCTGTGGTGTGAGATGGTATCTCATTATTGTTTGGTCATTAGTTTCTTAACCTACCAGATGAAAAACTAGAATCTGAGATTTCCCAGTTTTCAACTACAATTTTCCAATGTCTTTGTGATCACCTGATTCTTGGGCTTCTAGGTTTCCCTTTTCGGTTTCAGACTGCACCTCACCTGCTATGTCTATACATATATGCGAGCACTGACTTACAGATTCTGTCTTTGCTACTAATTTCTAGAATTTCTAACCACAAACCTTAAGACCTAGCTTCCTTTCAAGTCCTTTGTTGCTGATCTTGTCGGGTAATGTTACAGCCTCTATCCAATTGTCTTCTTGGGTTATCAGATTTCTCTGGACTCATTCCTAAATAGTCTTGTCATATCAAGGGGTTACCTGCATAGATATAGTTCATATGAAATTAAAATAATAGCACAAGCTAATCTTGTCTGTAGATGCAGGAATAGGAGCTTTCTGGACAATTCTGAGTGGCCTAGATTCACATTCACTCCTTTGAAAACTAGAAACAAAGTAGTTGGAAGACTTTCACAAAATGCTAATTGAAATTAACATACAGTATTGCTGGATGTTTGATGATTCAGTCAAATGTGGTGTGAACTCCAGTATTGCTCCCTAAATATATGAGAAGCATGTATTTCTACTGGCTAGCTCTGTTTTGAACACCCTTCTGTTGTGTGCTTTAGAATCCTCCTGCCCTGTGTCCTGTACTGAGTAATCCTGCTTGAGTACAGCAGCCAATAGTCCAGGTCCTGTACAGGTGATGCCAAATTGACTGAGAAATGCTTCCTCCCTCTGTGCTGCAGTTAACGAAGCCTCCATATGTGAAACTACAACTGAGTAGCTGAGAAAGGACCATAGTTCTAAGGGCAAATTCTCTTATTTTGTTTTGTCCATTGGGAATCAGCCCGGGGCCTCACATTAGTAAAACCAGTTTTCCACTGCTGGACCACATGCTCAGCCCCTACTTTCAGTCTTAGAGAAGAATCAGGTCACAGACTTTCAGTAATCTGTGGTGGTTGTTAGTACTGAGCATGTTGAACAACTCTTATTACAGTTTTCCCCAGATGGGTTGGTTTGGTAGATCTTGGGTAGCTATAAGTGGATGGCTATTGATCACCCCAACATTTGATTCTATGAAAGGTGCTAGCGCCTGTGTTTCTATCTTTTTAATTAAAAAATTAGAAACTAGGGGCAGGAGTGATAGCACAGTGGTATGGTGTTTGCCTTAAATGCAACTACTGATCTGGACAGACCCGGGTTTAATCCCTGGTATCCCATATAGTCTCCCAAACCTGCTACAAACAATCTAAATGCAGAGCCAGGAGTAATCCCTAAGTGCTCCCAGTTGTTGTCCAAAAATCCAAAAAACAAAAAGAAGAAATTTAGAAAACCAGCTTCATTATACCTGTGGGACATATCAATGAAGTGTCCAATTTTGGGGATCTCAAAGATGTTTAGAAGCCAAGAGAAAAATGGTGCTGCTTTTTATACAAGCCACATGTTCACTCACCCTTATTTCCAACTACCGGACTCCCGTCAAGTGTCAACTCTGATTTCTAAGATAAAAGGTTTCATTTAAAACTATTTTCCCATTTCCTCATAAGTTTAGTTCATAATTTGGGTCAGGGTTTCTCAACCTTTATCAAAACTTCTGATTTTGTTTCCTTCCCATCTGTCTCCAGACAGGTGGAAAGTTGGAAAATTAATCCCCAGACTCACAATATGATCCCCCCACTTACACACTTTTCATCTGTGGTCCCTTGGAATTTCCTGGGGGTGAACCAAGAGCCATATGTCTCATGGATGAGGGGCTGAAGCTTTAGAAATAATATAGTAGATGTTTCATTTTTTATGAGTATAGATAGCAGAAACTGTAGCAAATAGTTCTGGTCAAAATATTATCCAATAAATAATTCACCAGAGATAGTAAAAAACTCCCCATAGAATTGCATCTTAACTGAGGCCAGAATGCTAACACTAAGCCCCAGATGATTCTGTGTATTTATTCAGCCAACAAAACCCTGAATTTCACTGAAACGGCAGCATCTGGAGACTCTTAGCACTGATGGATCCCCTCTCCATATGCGAGTGACAGCTTGAAAAGGAATAAAATACTAGTTCCTGGAGGCTCCAGACAACTGACAACTCTTCACAGACCCCAGCAAGTTCCTTGCACTGACTGCAAGAAAAATGAGAGGCAAGGGTGAATGGAGGGGCTGAGTGATGCTTCCAAAGGACAAAGCTGAACCCAAGGCTTTGAACTCTGGATCTAATATAGCTCTGATACATGCTTTGGTCACATTTGAATGATGAAATGTGCTGTTACATCTTCGAATAGAATTACAATATGTGGTTAGAAGTAAATAACTTTGTTTATAAAAATTTGCAAAATTATGACATATATTTCATGCAAGCTATCATATAGGCAAAGATTAAACTATATTTAACAAAAATCTGCTACACATAGAAGTTATTTAGCATTTGATACCAAAGTAAAATAAAATTTGGAAATCTACTATAGCTGATTGTACTCCTAGCTACAGTAAAATCTAAAGAATGACTATAATTATGTCCCTAGTGCTTTAAGCTAAAAATAATCACAAAGAGGAATCAGAGAGATAGCATAGCAGTAGGACGTTTGCCTTGCATACAGCCAACCCAGAATAGACGGTGGTTCAAATGCCGGCATCCCGTATGATCACCCACACCAACCAGGAGCAATTTCTGAGTGCAGAACCAGGCCTGAGCACTGCCAGTGTGACCCAAAACCAAAGAAGAAAACAATCACAAAGAATCAAACAGAGGCCATTTAAAAAAATGGAGGAAGACAAAGGGAAGAAGATGAAGAGAGGGAGAGAAAGGAAAGAAGGAAAGAGAAGGGGAGGGGAAGGAAAGAAAGGGAAGAGAAAATAGAATGAAAGGAGAAGAAAAGAAGGGGAGAGAAGAGGAGAGAGAATTGAAGAAGACCGGAAGAAAAGAAAAGAGAAAGGTAAAGGGGATGAAAGAAGAAAAAAAGAGGAGAGGAAAGGATGGGAAGGAACATGAGAGAAGAAAAGAAAAAAGGAAGGAAAGGGAGAGAGGAAAGCAGAAAGGAAAGGAGGGGAAGCAAAGAAAGGAGGGAGGGAGGAAAAGAGGAAGAGGAAAGTTAGAGATAAAAGAAGTAAAATAAAGGCCAATGATTTGTAAAATTTGCTCTCATCATATTGAATATGCTAACCTACCTGAAAGGTTGCCCATAAGCTTCAGACCCATCAATCCCTATGGCAAGGCTGTGCCTAACCTAAGGCTTTCTCAGGTTTGGTAACTCAGCATTAAATGTGCTGCTCTCCCTTGTGCCAGGTAATGTGGCTGCACTCGGGTTATGACTGTTGGTCACACAGTGATTTAACAGAGCAGGGCATAGGCTGCTCACACAAGCTCGCTCAGGAGCTGTGCAGCCTGGTACAGAGGAGCTGCGTCCCTTTTACTATAGAGTTTTGTTAGAAGATGCTAAAATTATTTAAGGTGCACAGATGTACTGTAACAAATTCACATACACCAGAGTAAGCCACGACATCAACCATGGTTGTACTAGCATCAGCCCCCTTTCCTGGTAATGAAATGTCACAATCAAAATCAAATCTGTCTTTGGATCCCCTTGCTAAGCCGTTTATCATTCTGCCTCTCAAGAACTAGCAAATGCTCGGGCTTGAATGTTTGTTCATCCCATATCTATTCAATATTAAATTACTGCAACCACCATACTCATAAACATAGCATTTACATATTTTAATACTTATAATTATTATGGACTATGTATCCCACTATAGCTAATTTTCTTATTTGTTTTATTTTTCTGAACTTCATCTACATTGATGCAGGTAACTGTTAATATTTGTGTGTAATTCTGCCAAATGCTATCTGCGCTGTCTATATTCAGACTTGTGTAAGTATATTCTACACTGCATCTAGTGGCTTACTATTGTAATCACCATGCAGCATATTTTTCTCAGCACATATAGAAACTCTTCTTCATGATATATACTAAGGCTTATTCGCTGGCCCCCATCCTTTCATATTTGTGTTTCTCCTCTTCCACCCAGTTTATTTCCTTCTCTTCACTATACTCTGGAGTCAATGGTGTTTGAGACAACTCCCATTTATACCATTGCATTTCTTCATACAGTTATTCTAAATACCACCTATAAGTAATAGCATTCTGTATTTATCCTTCTTCTGGTTTACTTCACTTAACTTAATATCTTCCAGTTCAATCCAGGTAGCTACAAATATAATTTCCTCATTTCTTATAGCTATGTAGTATTCCATTGTACATATATGTAATAGATATATACCACATCTTCTTGATTCATGTGTCTGTTTTTAGACATCTAGGTTGATTTCAAATCTTGGCTATCTATTGTACTGAGTGGTACAATGAATAGAGGTATGCATACATCCTTTTTGGATTAATGTTTTTCTGTTCTGGTGATAGATACTGAAAAGGGGGATCGCTGGGTCATATGGCAGCTCAATTTTGAGTTTACTGAGATATCTCCATAGGGGTTGGATTAGGCAGCATTCCCACCAGCAATGGCCAGCAATGAAGGAAAGTTCCTTTCTCACCACATCCCCACAAACCAGAGATTGTTCCCAGTATTTTGATATGTGTAATCCTCACTTGTATAAGATCATTTCTCATTTTTGTCTTGATTTGGTTAAACCAAAATTTTACCATCGCATGAAAAGTATCAACTTACGTTTGTATTATCAAATCCACCTTCACTTTGATGGCTTAAAATCAACATGTAATAAACATTAAGGAAAATGAAAATATCACAAATTAAGAATATTTTTCAAAAATGTTCTTGAAGACCTAGTAATTTGCCAGAATACTTAATATGTGGTGGATTTTTACTTTCTATACATTTTTACTTCGTATGAATTAGCACTACTCTGGATTTTATTATTGTTTACCTACATTTCTGGATACATAACAATATTTCATCTTCACTTATTCTATTTCTTACCAGCTCTGTGCTTGTCAGTTGCTCTCAGAGGACCATGGGATGCTGGAGAAAAAATCCCGATTTCTCACATGCAGAGATCATACACTCAGCCTGCTGAGCTCTGGCTCCAGCCCCCAAATCCCTTCTTATGTACCAAATGTTCAATGCATTTCTCTACTTAGTCTTCTTGATAATCTTTTCTTCCTGCTCCTGTCTAGATTGAATACCTCAGGCAAATACCACATCTCAAAGCAAGATCACTCATACCGTCATTCCAGGAAACCATTTTTGTCTCTTCCCTTCATCTCTATTTCCTTTATTTCCAGTTAGTTTTTTTTTTCATTTTTGGTTCTCACTTTACTAGAGTACAGCAGTGTTTCAGCAGGTTGGACAAGGTTTGTGAAAGATATCCCTTTTGAGGGACAAAACAGCTGACAGTATATCTTTGTACCTTTATCCTTATACTGTGACCTCATAACTCCTGCCACCAGGAAGAGAAATATACTCCCTTTCCATAAATGAAGACTGGTCTTAGTATTTTATTTGTTCAAGAAATGACGCAGAAATGGCAGGACAACAGTCTGAGCTCAGGCGCATTGGATTCTCATTTCAATCATTCGCAGTCTCAAAATCCCTTTTGCCTTTGATATTACCAGCTGACGTTTTCCTACTGGTAAAGGAAAAGTCCTCAGAGATAAAAACCATCTTAAGCAGACTTCCCAGACAGATTCTAATACAGAAGAAAAAATGCAAGGCCAAAATGGAAGTCTGCTAAGCTAGACCAACAGCCCAACTGAGCTTGACACATGATTCCAAGGTCCAACCGTGAGCTACAGTCTCTTGGGGATTTTAAGCCACTCAAGTTTTATGGTGGTTGTAATACTGCAAAGGTCAATCGCACAGCTCCTGAAGAATCCTACATAAAAGGGGCAACCAGCACAATACCTTTAAGACATTAGAAAAGGAAAAGAAAGACATTAGAAAAGGTCCCCACAAGTCAAGCATGAAACAATCCATCAAAATAGCTCATTTAAGCTTGGTAATGATGCATTGAAATAGCACCTGCATCCATTGGTGAATCTATGTACTAGTGTATCTATATACTTACTAGTCTTGAACTTTACACGGCTCATGTTACAAAACTTCGTTCTCCCAGAGAACAAATCCACTTCATAATCTGTGCTCATGTGGCAGCAGACGATTGATCCTGACACCTGATACCTCCTGCAACAGGTACAAGTGACACCCGATGCTGAAGATCATGTCTGTGGACACAGAGAATCACCCACAAGCAATCAGAACTTGTCAGGATTCCAGGAATGTCTGTCAGGACTTGGCACTTATCGAATCCAATCCTTCAGTGAAAGAGTGACCTCTGATTTTCATTTCTTTTAAAGCCACCCTAGTCCCAAATGCACAGAAAATTAATTAGCTGTGAAGGGGCACTCATGGGATCAGTTCCAGATGTGACCACAGTTGAAAAGGAAAACACAAGTTTGCAGATGTGAGCAGGGAGGATGATTCAGGAAGGCCACATCATGAGAGCCATGATGATGCCATAATACTAGACCTGGTGAGGTGGTGTTTCAATTGCCTAGTCTTCTCCAAAACTAGGGGTGGTACGGGACAGGCAGATACAGCTGCCTCAACCCTACTGCCACAATTGACTCATGCTGCCAGATGGGGCAGGGAGTGATGAGCCACCATTGTGCCTGGAAACAGAGTTCAAGTCAGGGACTGTCCTAGGCATGCGTGGTGATGCATCACCTCTAGATAGGGGAAGATGGAGGAGAGTAGAGAAGAGAGATCCAGTCCTGAAAATGCCATTTGTTTCCTAAAATCTGGAATTTTCCCTTGATCTTGTAAGATCATAGGAATTGAAGAAGCAAAATAGAAAGCTGAGAGTATCGTTTATTATCAAAGATGAAGTCTTTGTCATTTTAAAGGTATTGGTCATTGTCTTCTCAAGGGAAATCCGAAACAGTCTATTATTCAGATCTACATATTGAGGTCTATTGAGATCTCCTTAGCAATCAATATTTCCAAGTTGCTAAAAGACAATGATAAATTCTTCTTCTTTTTTATTTCCTTCTTTAGGTGTGTCCCTCCCAGAGCGCTTTGGTAATGGACCTGAAATATAAATGGAATGATCTAAATGGGTTTGTGTAAATGGGGAGAGGGAGGAAATGTCATTGGTACATAAGAAGGAAAGAAGAGCCTGACTACATGCTCCTCACTAGCAATGGATCCTGCAAGCATCACAGTGCTAGTAGCTTCTTTAACCCACACTATGGATGTGCCACAACTTTGCTCCTTTCAGATGTCAGAAAGGAAGAAATTCCAACAGCACTGACTAAACAATGGAGACCTGCAATAGTTCTTAACTGCACCCTCCTTTAGCAAACTTTGGAGATCTAGTGATAAAGTGAACTATGATCTGTGGATTAAAGATTTGAAAGATAGACATGGTCCCTGGTTTTAGAGGTTGAGAAACTAGCCTCCAGTACAGATAAATGGATGAGCTTCATGGGACAGAGAGGAAAGATATTTCATTTAAATAGAGGATTCCCAACAGCTTCATTCATAAAAGGTTAAGGGGAAGTGAAAAGAATGATGGGAAACAGATGAGGGAAGAGGGCATTTACCAGAGAATGTGAATGATGCGCTCTAATGCCTAGGGAAAGGGGAAGGAAAGGTGGGAGGTGATCCAATATAGATCAATGGGAGGAGAGAGATTGAGGCAACAGGGCTCTAAAGACACAGAGCAAATTAGGGACAAAATCTGGAACAGAGAGTTGAGTTGTGGAGCCTATGACACAGTCTCCCATCTTGTTGGCTTGACACATAATTCTGGGGTTTCTTTAACAAAAGTTCTATTTCTGCTATCTTGGTGTGACATTACTGCCTTTAGATCTTGAATTTCCTGAGGCTGTTATTTATGAACCCAACTCTCTTCTTTGCATTTATCTGAATCATACATTTGTTTTCACCTTACAGCAGTCTTTGATTCCAGAAGAAATTGAGGACCCTCTGAATAATGAGAAGACAACAGATTTTTTTTAAATTTGTATTGAGACCAGGGTTCATGAAGATATAGGTTGGTTGCCCGAGTTTTGCATCTTAGTGTTTTCTCGTACTAGACTCCAAATACAGTCCTCAACATAGTAATGCCTTGATAATACTCCAATTTATCTATCTTACATTTGATTGTGCCTACTATAATGATCTAATGCTTATGTCTAGAGACCATTGAAAAAAGTAAGTGCACGCTGTAGACTTTTGTTACAGGCCCTGCTCATTGACTGTGTTTTCACAATTTGTTTTTGTTTTTGTTTTTGTTTTTAAACCAAGCTAGTTTATTATTAGATCACAATGTCCACATGGTCAATTTGCTTCCAGGAAAGGAATCTGGATGTTCAAGACATGGTAAACGATAAGTCATGGGGAAGGACTCCTCTTACAGAGCTCACTCTCATATTGCTTAGTACCCTTGACAGGAAATTTTTGATTGTTCTAAGAATGCTCCATGCGTGCTCGCTTCGGCAGCACACATACTAAAATTGGAACGATACAGAGAAGATTAGCATGACTCCTGTGCAAGGATGACATGCAAATTCGTGAAGCATTCCATATTTAAAAGAGAAAAAGAAAAGAAAAGAAAATATTGTGCTCTATGCACAATCTAACTCCAGAATCTTTTATCTAGCAAAATTTATCCCTGCCATTGATGAATTTCCTAGATACTGGAACCCCCTCCCCATCACACACACACACACACACACACACACACACACACACACACACACACCTGCTTCAATTTTTGTAAGAGCTCTGACTCATTCCATAAAGGTCAGTCCTTCAACTGTAACCTCCAAATAAATCTCCGTTTTCTGTGTGAACATGGTGGATTCCTTTGTGCTGTAATCTGTATTGTACATAATTCCTGCCTATATTGTATATACTTTCTATTTGATAATATCCCTCCTCCTCACCTCATCTACCACCTTACAAATTCTCTTCTATCCTCTCACCCCCTCAACCCTGATCCTCTATTTCCCCCTATTTAACCCTCTTTACCCTCAGTTCTTAACTCCTCAGGGATTGAAAATTTCACCCTACCCCCAGCAAGAGGCCTGCCAACTCCCAAAGTGAAAGGACACGCCCCAGCCTGCTCTGTCTTGCACTGGGAAGAACTTGCAGGCACCACTTCCACAGACCCATTCTATACAGCCCTTTTTTTCACACTTCCCCCCACTGTAGACCGTTGCTTGCTATGCAATTCAACTCTCAAGAGACCCTCAGTTTGAGGACTTTACCTGATTCCTGACTTCTGTGAAGTATTTCTCAGACTCTGCAAGACCATGGGATGGGAGGAAACTGTGCTCTGGATTCTACACCCCCAACTATTTTAAAAGACTTAAAGGGGATGTCTGTGTGTTTTTGTATGTTTCTGATGATGCATTTCCTTAAAGTTATAATTTTTAGTGTCTATTTTCATATACAGAGGTATATCCCTGCTTTGGATCTGCTTATGTAGTAAGAAATTCTTGTAGAAAAGTCTTGGTTGGGTTGTAAGATCAGGTTAAAATCAGTTTATAGAGATTGTTTAGCTTGTTAAATTTACCCCCACATGCACCAGGAGTATCATGTGGCATTGTTTCTTTTTGCATAGGCACACTAAGGAAATCTTACATATAGAAAAAAGTTCTTATCTAATAGGGATAGGAAAACATCTATTTTATAAGGCAGGGCTGCCATTCACCCTAAGCATTTGCCATAGGACTTGACTTAGACCTCAATGAATCAGACATCAACTGTCCAACCCCGAACCTCACATACCAACATTGATACTGGCACAGTTTACGGCACCAGTTCCAGGAATCAAACTCCCCCTGGGGGAGGTCTGAATGCCACCCTGGCACCAACCTGCTCCAGAGTAGGTCCTAAAGACACCCTGATGACAAAGAAACAGTAACACTTGATCTAAGGGCAGGTTGTCCTTCCTCACCACCGAACAGTGAGATGAAGTCAGAAGATACTCCATCCTAGGATCTGTGCAAGAATCAAGATCCCTGACTGACTACAACAACAGAATTTGTCCTGAGACCACAAAGAAAGACTTTTTCCTAGTCTTCATCCTAGGACCTGTGCAAAAACCAAGTTCTCTAACTACAGAAGACTGACTTTGACAACAGCCACTGAGAAGAACTTTTTCTGGGACCATAAAGAGCAACTTTGGATTGGACTACACGCCCAGATCCTGTAGTCAGTTTATGGACAGTGTGCTTCATAGGTGGAGTGACCCTGTATCTCTTAGGCCAATGAAATTTTCTTTTTAATTTCCCCAATATTTGCTGTTTCAATGGGAAAAAAGCCACATCTGCCCCTCTCCCCCCTTTTTTCTTTTCTTTTAATTTCATTTATATTCTAGACAGGGGCTCCCACCTTTTTCACAGAATTATAGCACTTGAATCATTTTGTTCTGTCTCATATTTATATGTCTTCCTTCAAATTGAGAAAGAAAAAAAAGTGGAGGGGCCCAGGGGCCAAGCAGTCTCAGGAGCATGAGTGGGGAAAAAAAGGTCAGATCTAAAATTTAAAAACAAAATTGTATTGAGACGAATGTGAATTACAAGTCTTTCACAGTTGTATTTCAGGTACATAGTGACAGTGAATTAAGGCCATTCCCACCACCAGTGTTGACCTCCTTCCACCATAGTTCTAAGCTTGCATCCCATACCTCTACCCTTAGCCCCCTGGACTGCTAGGGTAACAGGTTCCTTTCGTATATAGCTTGTTATAGTTTGGGCTTCTTGATTCTATTGTCGTTGACTTTGGTTTGGATATTTAGATCTGACCATCTTTTATTGCAACTCGGTGCTCCTGAGATTGTTCGTCCCCTGGGGTCCATCAATTTTTTTCTCAATTTGTAGGAAAACATAGAAATATGAGGCAGAACAAGATGATCTATGTTTTATGGTTTTGTAAAAAAAAAAAAAAAGGAGGGGCGGGAACCCCTATCTAGAAGCTATAAATATAAATAAAAAGAAAAAGAAAAAAGTAAAGAAAGAAAAAAGAAAGGGGCAAATGAGGCAAGTTTTTGTTTTGTTTTGTTTTGCATAGGCACATTAAACATTGGGGAAATTAGAAAGGAAAATTTCTTGGCCTAATAGATACAGGGTATCTCTATCCTTGAAGCATATTGACATGAGATTTGACTACAGGCTCTGGACATGTTAGTTGTCAAACCCCAAGATCTTTCTTTATGGAAAAATAAAACCACTTAGTAAAATACTTTGAAACTTAAGACAAAACAACAGAAAATGAAGCAGGCGAGTTGAAAATAATAGTTTCCTACTAGTAAGAAGAACTGAACTAGCAAGAAGAATAGAGATCATAGGGTTGAATCAGATAGGAAGCAAATAGGGTGTTGTGAGCGCAAACCCCTCAAGAGATGATAACCACACCACAAGCTATACACAAAGAAGACCTCTTACTCTAGCAGTCCAAGGGGCAAAGGGTGGGGGAGAAGTATGGGATACATGCTAGGAACAGGGGTGGAGGGAGGTCAACACTGATAGTGTAATGGCCCTAATTTTTTGTCACTATTTACCTTAAATATGACTGTGGAAGACTTGTAATTAACTTTGATCATAATAAAAATTATTTAACCAAAAGAAGAGATGATAATCACAATTCATGCATACTACAATCATCATATTCTATCTGCACTCTGAAAAAAGGAACAGGTAAGGATTATCCTACCTGACCATCCAGACTTTATTCTGCAACATGAAAATGATTATTTGTGTGTGTAATGACCCGAGCAACTGTGCAAGGAAAAATAAACACCCTCATGTTGCTAAACAAAAAAAGAAAGAAGAAAAGAAAGAGAAAGAAAGAAAGAAAGAAAGAAAGAAAAAGAAAGAAAGAAAGAAAGAGAAAGAAAGAAAGAAAGAAAAGAAAGAAAAGAAAAGAAAGAAAGAAAGAAAGAAAGAAGAAAGAAAGAAAGAAAGAAAGAAAGAAAGAAGAAAGAAAGAAAGAAAGAAAGAAAGAAAGAAAGAAAGAAAGAAAGAAAGAAAGAAAGAAAGAAAGAGAAAGAAGAAAGAAAGAAAGAAAGAGAAAGAAGAAAGAAAGAAAAGAAAGAAAGAAAGAAAGAAAAGAGAGAGAGAGAGAAAGAAAGAGAGAGAGAGAAAAAAGAAGGAAGGAAGAAAGAAAGAAAGAAAGAAAGAAAGAAGAAAGAAAGAAAGAAAGACAGAAAGAAAGACAGAAATAAAGAAAGACAGACAGAAAGAAAGAAAGAAAGAAAGAAAGAAAGAAAGAAAGAAAGAAAGAAAGAAAGAAAGAAAGAAAGAAAGAAAGAAAGAAGAAAAGAAGAAAAACTCTCTTTGAAACAAGTTTTCTGATGGAACTAAGGTTTTAATGTTAGTGAGAGATCTGAGTTCAAATCTAATACTGTTCTTGTAACATCAATCTTCCACTACCTAAAGAATGTAAAAATAATGTCAAGTTGGGGCCGGAGAGATAGCATGGAGGTAAGGCGTTTGCCTTTCGTGCAGAAGGTCATTGGTTCAAATCCCGGTTTCCCATATGGTCCCCTGAGCCTGCCAGGAATGGTTTCTGAGCATGGAGCCAGGAGCAACCCCTGAGCGCTGCCAGGTGTGACCCAAAAACCAAAAAATAAATAAATAATGTCAAGTTTTCAAAATGTGTGTGATGAGTAAATATTATTCTTGGAGACTAATCCATGAAGTAACAAAGTTATCCAGTAATTAACAGTATTTGATATTGCCATCACCAGCATCTTTCCTTACATAGCACTGTCCTGAATATAAATGGCTCCATGTTTCAGGAAATAGCTGAGTGACTATAACATAAATTCTTTGAGTTTTTTTTAACTGCATTTAAAATAGAGATTATTTTAGTAGGACAATTCTTAGGATTATCAAATATTGTTAATATCTTTCTAACAAAGATACAGCTAGAAACTTTTTCAACAAACTTTTAGCTACAAGCCAATATAAATCATTCTTGATTTATTTCTCAAATTTATAATGTCTTTAAAACTATAATTCTATGTTGATAACCATCTTTTTGTTCCGTTTTTAATAGATTTCTGTGACTTCTTATAGGAAAGCTTAAAAGACTCTAGTGGTCTTATAAATATACACCACAAAAAAGAAAAATCCTTTTTTTCATACCCCAATTTGAATTTTAGAATTATGTTTTTATAGATAGGTTTTTGGAAATTGGAAGATTTTCCACTTCCTTTGAAATTATAATCCTAATTCTGAGTCAATTGTTCACTAAAATCTCCTTAACTTGTAGTAAAAGTGGTAAAGTACTCCAAGTCCTTTGTCCAGTGTATCTGCTACTGGCAAAGACTTGCATCCTCTAGAAGTCTGTTATTTTATTGGTGACTTTCAATGAAATAAAAATATTCATACTTGCCTACATGTGCACTATTTTTATCAGCTCCATTCATTTATTTTTGAGGGAAAGCATGAGTTTTACAACCACACACACATACACACCTCTGCAAGTATATGGGCCCACATATATACCATGTGTAGACAAGCAAACACTTACTTACAATATCAGGAGTTGTGTGTCCTCCCATTACTATACTCAATACTCAACCCCTGGAAAGTAAAGGGATGGGAACTGTAAGGAACTGTCAATTTTTACTTCACATGTCTATATTTTACACATTGACACAAAATACATTGTGTTACCAACTAGAAGTTGACAGCTAGATAAACTGTCCCATGTCAACTGATAATTATTGAGTATATAGAGGCATTTTCTAATTGGAAGAGCCATTCCCATAAGTCAAGATCTCAAGCAAGAATTCTTTTTGTTCTTCTTTATTTGAACATCTTGATTACATAAATGATTGTGATTAGGTTTCAGTCATGTAAAGAACACCCCCCTTCACCAGTGCAACATTCCCACCACCAATGTCCCAAATCTCCCTCCATCCCACCCCACCCCCACCTGTACTCCAGACAGGCTTTCCAGTTCCCTCATTCATTCACTTGATTATGGTAGTTCTCTGTGTAGTTATTTCTATAACTGCACCCACCACTCTTTGTGGTGAGCTTCATGAAGTGAGCTGGAAGTTCCAGCTCTCCTCTCATTGTCTCTGAGGATTGTTGCAAAAATGACTTTTATTTTTCTTAAAACCCATAGATGAGTGAGACTACTCTGTGTGTGTGTCTCTCTCTCCCTCTGACTTATTTCACTCAGCATGATAGATTCCATGTACATCCATGTATAGGAAAATTTCATGACTTCATCTCTCTTGACGTCTGCATAATATTCCATTGTGTATATGTACCACAGTTTCTTTAGCCATTCATCTGTGGAAGGGCATCTTGGTTGTTTCCAGAGCCTGGCTATTGTGAATAGTGCAAGTAAGAATTCTTGAGTTCAGTTTGATTAATGTGGTGTATGTAAGGATTTCATGAGTGATTCTTGGCTGCAGACTTACGAGTTTTAAGCATTCACTCCTCACCCACCTACATTCATGCGCTTGGCATCTGGACCTCTTGCACAGGAGGAAACAGGAGCCCGGGGAAATTGTCCTGTCATAGTCACATCACTGAAATGTAAAATGTGTTCTTTTCTGACACCTTATGACCTGCCTTCTCTGATCTCTCATACTTTGCACCTTAGAAAGAAATCTTGCTATTATGGGTAAAATTTTATCAAGTGTTGAAGTCTTCAAGAATAAAATTATATCACTGTAATCCATTCTCTAGTGCTGAAGTGAAATACTGGTACATTACTAAGATCACAAATCATTACTTTATGTCAATAAATGCTTTAAGCACTAAATCTGGCATAAGGTCACCAGTGGAAAGAACAGGACCAATGTATAAAACAGAATCACAGGTTTTCATGTCCAAGCAACTGCTAAAAGAGCCAACATGAATTGGGTCAGATGGTCCTGAGTATTTAGGTGGACCCAATATTTTAGGCCGCAAGCCCCTGGGGATAGGACGTACAGGTCTCACCTTGACTGTATGATCCCGGTAAGACCACACAGAATGATATATTTAATCACACCATTAAAAACAGTTGTGAAATGCTCTTTAGATGCAAGTAACTAAAAACCCACTCAAAGTTTATTCAGATCTATTCAATTTACATTATGTATAGATATTGCCTTTCTACTGTATGTATCATTTAAATATAAACATGTATCTATGTCAATACTAAAATATTACAGGCGTGCTATTTATGTAACTGTAAAGCTTAGAGTAAGATGGAAAGAGAAATATATGCTGTAAACTGGCCTCTGAGTCCAAACAGACCCCAGAACTCACTTTCTCACACCACAGGTATACTTTTTTCCAAAGCAAATTCTTTAGGGATAAAGGAGACATCTGTATGGCCACACACTTGCCCTGGTTCCTGTCCCTGTGATGACTGGAACCCAAAAAGAAGGAGTCCACTTAAATTCTGTGTCTTCACCTAGTGGAAGGCCAGCTCTGAGGTAGCATGGGCCCTCAGGAGACAAGTTAAGGATGGCAACACATGGGTGGTGGCCTAATCTCCACTTGAAACATATGGCATGCGTCTGCAGTACATGAGGACATGGAATAAGCAGAAGTTCAGATACTAAAATATGTGATGTGTCTTCTGGACCTCACAGAGAACCTCAGTCACCTCTGGCTGTCAGATCAACCAGCCTTATCTCAGAGTAGCATCTAGTCAGCATCTTCCCCATGAGCATCCCACATAAAATGGCTTCAGATGGTCTCTCTTCTTGTTTACTGACTGATTCCTCTACTGCTCTTTGGTATGTACAATGGGTGAAGTAATCATTGCTTTGCAGCAATTCTTTAATTATAAAATGGATTTCATTTCATAAATTAAACAACAGGCTTTAAGATCTCTATATGTGGAACCATGGGCTGTGGGGGACACATCACTGATACAGGAAAAGAACAAAAGAGAAATATTAGGTTTATTCAACCTTTCCCATTCTAAGGGTGTCATAGAAAGGCCCACTGCAGGTAAGACTAGAACCAGCCTAAGCACAGGAAGTTATCTAGGGACTATCAAAGTGGACCCTCTGTCTTTAATAAAATCACTCCCCTCACCCACACACACAGAGAAACAAAACAAAGTGTTTCTATTTTCTTCAAATCTCCAATGAACAATAAATAGTAGGTGGCTTTAAAAAAAAAATTACCAAGAAGCCCTGCTGATTTGCCTTTCCAATTTAATTCAAGACAAGTTCGTTTCCTCTTTACCAATGGATATTCATCAACTTTGAAAAAAAAATTGTCATCTTCAAATTTCACTATGCTCCATTTTCCTAAAGAGGGATTTCTCTCTTTAGGAAAAAAAGATAATAAAGGATAAAAAAAGAAATGATTGACTTCTACCCTGTAAAATGTTAGCTGGTGAACTATATTTGAGAAAATTCACTCTCTTTTATTGCAAAACCGTGTCTGTATAGTATCAAATGATCCATCTTTTTTTTCAAGTAAGTGTTTTTACCTCAAAAAAATGGAAAGCCAACTCATCAAATAAAATGTGGGTGGTGTTTACTTAAAATAAAACCAAAAAGCCCACAAAAGCCCCACAGCCCTCTGCATGTTTCAAATTTAGTGGCTAAATACGTATGGTTTCATCCACAAAAAGCCAGTGTGTCCAGTTTCCTATCCATAGATCTGAAGTTTCCACCATATTTCCTTCCAGAAATAGACCATACTAGAGAGGTGGGTGTCAAAGTACCAGCCTCAGAATTACTCATGGGGCAGGTGAAATCTGAGAGCCTATCATTTTCTTTTCTTATAGAGGAAACCTCCAATGAGAAAATTGCAGAAGACAAGATGATGAGAAAAAACTACACCCTTTGTTGTTTTGGTTTTGTTTTTTTTTTTTTGAGACAGATGTTTCCTGGGCAGATATATTTTTAGCAAGAACAACTTTAGATGCGTGAGCCTGTGTATGTTAGAATTACCTGGAAGCTCCAAATATGAAGTGGATTAATTTTTAGTCCACCCGGGATGTGTCCTTTGACGCCTGCCTTAATGGCATTTGCTTTTCCACTTCACCAGTCACACTATCACAAATGAGTATTGGCCTTCTTTCCTTCGTGGCACAGAGACTTCCTCATCCAGCTCTCCAGGAGTTCTCTCAAAGATAGTGGTACTCACTTCCTTCAAGCACCTGCATCACTCTAAGGCTCTACTGATTGACATCACAGCCTATTCCCTGGCACTTAATTAAGCCTTAAATAACATAGAGACACCTACTCACCTCTCTGGTTAATGTAAGGACTAAAAATCAAATAATTATTGACGGATTAATGATAACTTGTTATATGTCTGCTTTTAAAAGATCACTAGTTAGCAAATGGAAGTGTTTTATTGATGGTAAAATAAATTATGGGTACACAGTCTGAGATGAAATCAGAAAGAAGAGTTTAGTTTAGTGTGTAACAGTAACATAAGAAATGGAAGGTGATAAATGAGAGAAATACGCCAAGAGGAAAATACTACAAAAAGTTGAAGCAACCCCGTTAATTGGTAGTGAAGTGCCAGCAGCCACAATAATGGAGTTATTCTGAAGAGAAAAATCACACCTAAGGATGAATTTACAGCACTGTCTTGTCTGATAGAGTAAAAGATGCAAGAAAACTCCTAAGTAGGAGAAGACTCTAGAGAGAGAGCAAATATTCACAGCAGGAAGGTGAGGATTTTCATAGGGAAACACATCTAACCTCATCAGAGATGCCTGCTCCTCGGGTTTTTCTTTCAGGTAACAGACAGACTGCTGCTGGTAAACGAGAAAACAAAATCGATTATCTGAGAATCATTCTCTTTGGGAACTAGAATAATGCCTTACAAGTGGCCTCTTCAAGGAGAAAAGATATGTCTTTGTCAAAACAAGAAGGAGGAGGTAGATAGAAAGGAGAAAGAAAGTGAAAGTGAAAGAAGAGGGGCAAGAGAAAAGAAGAAAAATATAAGAGGATGAAAAGCAAAAGAAAGTAGAGAGAAAAACAGCTTGGCAATGTCTTTCTGAAGGGTGAATGGATAAGCTTAGGTCCATTGGCCACAATCAGTATTGTTTGATGGCAAAGGGTACACAGAGAAGTCCTCGTGTATGTTCATGCTGTCCTAAGGGCCAGCGACCAAAAAATGTACACTGTCAACATTGCCCATTTGGAGGCAGCTTTCTGATCTGGAAGATGGCAGATCAGATGGCAGTCCACTATGGTAGACCAATATGGTATTCCAATATGGTCTACCAGATGATAGTCCAATGTGGTGACCACTATCTTCAGTAGTCACTGTGCACTTGTCATGCAACTAATTGAACCCAGAATCGCCACATATTTAAAATACATATTAGAGTTTGAGAACTTAATATAAAATCAAGTTTAAGATACCTCAATACACAATAATTTCAGATCAATGAAAGGCTTAAATGATAATATTTTGATATATCAAGTAAATTTAAAATTATCACTAAAATAACTGCACCTGTTTTCTTTTGTTTTTTTCCAATGGTAGTACTAGAAAATTAAAAAAAAAAGATGTCATATTCATAGTTTAAGGCCTCTAAATAAGTAATAAATTTCCATTTAGTAATCTTTTCAGGGAAAAAAAACCACTGAGGACTGGCTGATCTGGGCGTTAGTGTTCTGACACCAATCCCATCATTTGGGACTACAAGAACCATCACAGACTGGCTGGGTATCCTAAAATTTAATCAACTCTAGACAGTGTCTGCTACACCTGGCATTCACAGCAAAGTCCTCAGTCCACCAGACTATCCTCTACTTCATATGCTAAAGGCAAGCTCAGGTGTTCCTGATGCTTCTGGCCAGAGAAGATTCTAGCTATCAATTACAACTTTACAAACCTGATATGCATTTGGTTCAGTGGTTGAAACAGCTCCCAATGCAGAAAATCCTGGGATGAGAACTCACTAGCTGTTATTTAATTGCAAAGGGTACCGAAGACTGCAGATTTCATTCAGGTGAAAAAACAAACAAACAAACAAACAATGAGGATCTGAGCTATGGAGCTACTATCCCTGTGTGTTTGCAGCCCTGCTTGGTAGCACAAATGCAACCTGGACTCTATCTGAGTTTTCTACCCTTGGGTTGGGTTTCAATGAAGGCTTCATTTCATAGCATAATGAATCAAGCCATTGGAAATTAATTAATTTATTAATTAATCTCAATCAACAGAAGTGTATACTAGATGAGAATCTGAAGTTTCCTACTCTTTATCAGCTGGTGGCTTAGATAGTCAACTTTGCCCCTTAGGTGAGGTCCAAAGTCACCTCATCAACACAACCAAGATCACCTCCTAATATCTTCCATATCTTAGGAGACCCAAGTGTCTTCATACTTTTGCTCCAGGAACAGGAAAAATTATTATAAATCACAATACCTGACAGTGAAGCATTCTGTTGTAGGATCATCCTAAGAACTATCAAACAGAGCAGATTCAGCCACACATGAAGGTACTCACAGTTTTGGAGACTGGAAGTCTTAAAGGACTGTCAGAGGGACTATGTTTCATGTCTCTTACTTTCATCCTGTGGTGTACGTGGCTGGCAAGCACCTCAGTAGGACTTTTCAGCTGGTAGTCTTGCATTTTCAAGCCGAGGACTGGGGCAAAAATTCAGGAAGCACCAACTGTTGATGTGCCCTGAAATTCAAATTAGTGGGACATTTCTTTATCCACTTCCTTTCCACTCCAATTTTGTGGTCCTGCTGTTGTAGGAGCACAGCCTGCTGTGTTGGATGTAATTTCCATACTATGAAAGAAATTTCAAAAATATGTATTTAGGATGTGTGCAGGAGTGCATGCAGAATTTGACCCAGCAATGAGCCCGGGGAAGCATTTTTGAACGAATGCTGATGATAAACCCCCAAGCCACATGAATTTTTGAATTGCTGTGGCCCCAGCCAGCCAGCCCATAGGAAAGAGACCATCCACAGCATAGAGCAAGCATCACTGCAAGTAGGTTCCGGGTTTTTAATCCCTGCACCCTAATCCTCATGGCTTCATGTGCCTCATAAACCCATTCTATAATGAGCATTTTATTTAAGCCATTTTTGGAGATTAGAATGGAGTTCATTTCCTCCTACTTTTCATTTACGTTCCTTTTAATCCCTTCATTCTATAAACTTAATTGCTATTTTGCTGGTCCCCAAACAGCTAACCTAAGCCTTCTTTAAGCATTTCTTAGTAATTTTCCTTCAGTTATTTACTACATTTTCTCTGTAGTCAGCTAAATGAAACTTGCAGCCTCTTTCTTGGGTGAATAAAACTTTCAGATGAGGAATTTCTTTTTTTGGTTACGAGCACACACATTTTATTTGGCATTGTTTGCCTCTTTGAAGGGGCTTTGCAGAGATAAATGAGTGATTGCTGGCCTTGATTAAACATAGTATTTCTTTATCTCAAACAACACAGTCAGGTACCTGTGGTGCAAAAGCAAAAATGCTTCTGGCAAGGATCCCCACCCTTTTCCTTCACTGGACAGTGGGTCAGCATAGCCCAGGAACTTCACATCTCACACCAATATCTGTTTGATCTATTTGACTAACTGCTGCTTACTATTTCTCTCTTGCATACATATACATACACACATCTTCACTAACAAATAGTTTTATAAAATAAGTAAATAAACTTGAAAGTACTCTCTGAGTTTCATCTCAGGTCTAAATGATACAACTCTGCCCAAGGAAAAGACTTCAGAGAGCAGTTAAATTAATCTTCACATTTTTTTCTGGTAAAATTGGTAACTAGTATGACAGAACAGAATGTGTCTTAAAACCCTCAAGTGGTAAACATATAGATAAGTGGAAATATATTTTCAATCAGTTGCCATGGTGACTGAGTGTATGTTAGCATGTGATGTGTTTATGAAAAAACTTTGGACAAGAGAGATGGCGTTAAATGTTACAGCATCAGCTTTTACATGCAGGAAACACAGGTTTGATTCCTCGAGCCACATGATCTCCAGAGAAACTTCTAAAAGCCAATTCCGGAGCATCTCCCTGATCTTTACTGAGTATGACCCAAAACAAAATAAAAGGGACTGGGAAGTGGCTTTGACCAGGAGCACAGTATTACTGGCTGGAGAGATATTAGTCTGTGGGTTTAGTTTGTTCAATGCAAACAAAGCAGCACTTCAATGACCTAGGACCTCAACATAGACTTACCATCCTGTGATTCTTGTGATATTGTTCTCACTCTCACCACAGGAAATTGCTTACATGATCCTTTTAGTTACCACATTGTACACGCAGACCCATGTTTATTTTCACATTTGATCCTGTCACCCACAAGCATAGAGATTTCCCCCAAATTTTGCTGGGCACAGGGGAGAATACTGAGGCATATATCTAATGCCAAGACTAAGAGCTAAGTCAGTAAACCACAATCCTGACTCAAACCACAGAGTTTGAGCCCTAGTTTGCCCCTCCCTCCATTCCACTGCAACCACCCCGCCCGCTATAAGAATTTCAAAGTCCTGATCTTAAAAAAGAAAGAGATTTTTTTTTCTATCTCTATTTGAGATTAAGGTGGCAGACTTTCTTGGGTTTGAAGAAGAATGGATTGCAAGTAACTGAACATGTAAAGTAGGAATGTACAAGAGAGGCATGCTACATATGTGATCAAACACTCTCAATCCCTTAGGTGCTCAAGTGGACCAGTGAAAATCCCAGGCTCTCTCCTCACCACAATCAACTCTGAGGAACATGAGGTGGGAAAAGAACCCAGAGGTACAAGAGCTTCTGTCATTGGATGCTGCCACCATATTTATTCTGTCGACTGAGAGCTTGCATGTAAGTAGATGATGCAGCTACAGGAATTGGCTACTGAAATGAAGCCAGGCTATAGTTCTGCTACAAGCTGGACAGACTATTACTAATCCCACCAAACTACAAAGCAGCAGGGGCTAAATACCAACTACAAATGTGCTTTCTTTGGCATTGACAGTGCAAGTAATCCAGAGTGGATGCAAATAATCTGGAAGTTGTTTGTCCCAGTGACCTCATTGGGGTCTTGAAAGTTTCCCATTCCAGCCAGGATAATGCCCAAGTATATTTAGTGAGCAATTGAGGCCCACAGAAGTGAGGATGATATAAGTACCCTCAGTCTGATCATCATGTGATACTACAGGGAGAAGAGGAGCTATTTAGAATATAATGTAGCATACAGAATATCAGCCCCCCCCTTAATGAATTTGTCAAGGTTCCAGTGTAACAAAATCATCAGCAATGACATTAAAACTGTGGCAAAGTGAGATGAAGAGCCCCTCCCCAGAAACCATCTCCCCACCTTTATTCCCCAGCTCAGCAGCCCAGCATCAGACAGAAATTAGAGGGGAAGCAAAGCCAGGCTCTGGGAAAGGCGCCTTAGGTTCTGAAATCTTCATCTGTATAGTCTATAATTCATAGACCCTTTATCTTAAACCCCACTACAATCAAATTTAGTATTTCCAGATGTGGGCTTCTCCATATTCACACGAGACTTCTCCTTAAAATAAAATACTGAAAGGTTTGGTAATTCATTCAAATTCATGATCAAACAGCAAGAGTGAAAAGAAAATAAATGGCACTCGTTTTTTTGTTTCTCAAGTTCATAAAATATATATAAAACAAGCTTCTTGGGGCCAAAGAGATAGTACATCAAGTAGGGCATTTGCTTTGCTTGCATGTGTCTGATCTGAGTTGGATCCCCAACACCCCATATGGTCCCCCAGGCATTGCCAGGAGTGATCTCTAACTGCAGAGCCAGAAGTAAGCTCTGAGCACCACTAATGTACCCACCAAAATTAAATTAATCAGTAAAGGAATTTAGCATCTGATAAACAAAGGCCCTGCTCCTCCATCAACTCTGAAAGAAAATAATGGCCATTAATACTTTACAAGAAACCTGGTCCTGGCTGATCGATCTTTAGCCTTCTGAGGATGGGGGCAGAGAGATTCCCTTTTCTGCATGCACCGGTACTACCATCTACACTCTGACAGAAACAATCAAGCTGCATGACTTAACATGACTTAACAAGCAAACAAATTTGTTTCAGATCTATAAATCCTTTACCACGTGGCTACTTACATAATAAAAATTTGACACCTCAAGTTTTTATAGTAGTGTTAGCCCAGTAATATCACAGGAAATCTGATGGAAAAGTTCCATAGTAATCTTCCAAGCTCGGGGCCAGAGAGATAGCATGGAGGTAAGGCATTTGCCTTGCGTCCAGAAGGACGGTGGTTCAAATCCCAGCATCCCAAATGGTCCCCCGTGCCTGCCAGGGGCGACTCCTGAGTGTAGAGCCAGGAGTGACCCCTGAGCACTGCCGGGTGTGACCCAAAAACCAAAAAAAGAAGGAAGCAAGCAACGACGCAAGGACGGACGGACGCAAGGAAGGCAGGCAGCAAGGAAGCAAGGAAGGAAGGAAGGAAGGAAGGAAGGAAGGAAGGAAGGAAGGAAGGAAGGAAGGAAGAAGAAGAAGAAAGAAAGAAAGGAGGGAAGAAAGAAAGGAGGGAAGGAGGAAGGAAGAAGGAAAGAAAGGAAGAAAGAAAGAAAGAAAGAAAGAAAGAAAGGAAGGAAGGAAGGAAGGAAGGAAGGAAGGAAGGAAGGAAGGAAGGAAGGAAGGAAGGAAGGAAGGAAGGAAGGAAGGAAGGAAGGAAGGAAGGAAGGAGGGAGGGAGGAGGGAGGGAGGGAGGGAGGGAGGGAGGAGGGGGAGGAAGGGAGGGAGGAGGGAGGGGGAGGGGAGGGGGGAGGGAGAGGGAGGAAGGAAGGAAGGAAGGAAGGAAGGAAGGAAGGAAGGAAGGAAGGAAGGAAGGAAGGAAGGAAGGAAGGAAGGAAGGAAGGAAGGAAGGAAGGAAGGAAGGAAGGAAGGAAGAAGAAAGAAGAAAGAAAGAAAAGAAAGAAAGAAAGAGAAAGAAAGAAAGAAAGAAGAAAGAAAGAAAGAAAGAAAGAAAGAAAGAAGAAAGAAAGAAAGAAAGAAAGAAAGAAAAGAAAGAAAGAAAGAAGAAAGAAAGAGAGAGAGAGAGAGAGAGAGAAGAAAGAAGAAAGAAAGAAAGAAAGAAAGAAAGAAAGAAAGAAGAAAGAAAGAAAGAAAGAAAGAAGAAAGAGAAAGAAAGAAAGAAAGAAAGAAAGAAAGAAAGAAGAGAAAGAAAGAAAGAAAGAAAGAAAGAAAGAAAGAAAGAAAGAAAGAAAGAAAGAAAGAAAGAAAGAAGAAAGAAAGAAAGAAAGAAAGAAAGAAAGAAAGAAAGAAAGAAAGAAAGAAAGAAAGAAAGAGAAAGAAAGAAAGAAGAAAGAAGAAAGAAAGAAAAGAAAGAAAGAAAGAAAGAAAGGAAGGAAGAAGGAAAGGAAGAGAAGGAAGGAAAGGAAAAGGAAAAGAAGAAGAAGAAGGAGGAAGGAAGGAAGGAAGAAAAAGAAAGGAAGGAAGGAAGGAAGGAAGGAGGAAGGAAGGAAGGAAGGAAGGAAGGAAGAAGAAGAAAGAAGAAAGAAAGAAAGAAAGAAAGAAAGAAAGGAAAGAAAGAAAGAAAAGAAAGAAAGAAAGAAAGAGAAAGAAAGAAAGAAAGAAAGAAAGAAAGAAAGAAAGAAAGAAGAAAAGAAAAAAAGAAAAGAAAGAAAAGAAGAAAGAAAGAAAGAAAGAAGAAAGAAAGAAAGAAAGAAAGAAAGAAAGAAAGAAAGAAAGAAAGAAAGAAAGAAAGAAAGAAAGAAAGAAAGAAAGAAAGAAAGAAAGAAAAGAAATCTTCCAAGCTCAGGGAGTCTAAACAGTAACACCAAAGCTCAATTTGCACCAACTATAGTCCAGTCAATCCTTAGACACTAACTTTAGTAATAATGCAAAAATATAAAATCATTTCAAATTGACCTTCATTGATCTAAGTTTTTATCATTCCTTTGGACTTTGTGTTCTGACAAATAATATGATATAAAGTTGTTTGTACCTGCATGTAGACAGGCTAGGGTGGTGGGTGGGAAATTGAGAACACTGCTGAAGAAAAAGTCATGCTGGTGGTGGGCTTGGTGTTTGAACAGTTAATGCCCGAAATGACTGTATTATGAACAACTTGGTAAATCACAGAGTTGGACTAAATTTTAAAAAAATCAAGCCTCCTCTTTCAGAAAATGCATAGCTCTAGCCTACTCTTTGGGTTCTTATATCTTCATCTCTATGAAAAATATGTAGTTTTGTAAATGGATGTCTTTACAAGAACCATAATTATATTCTTGCTGCTACTAGTAATTGTAAATAGGAAAAAATAATAGATGCCATCTTCAAAGAAAGGCAAATTAATCCTAAGAGAAGCAATATTTATTATGTTATCCTGAAGAGAAGTTCTGTCAAAGGAGCAAGTTGTGCAAGGAAACCCAATGACAGTCACCAGCCTTGTGCATTCCTTGGGGGTTGGGGTTGGGAATGGGGGCATACTCAGGTATACTCAGAGACTTCCATGGGCCCTAAATTAATAGTTCACTCCTGGTAGGGCTCGGGCCCTTACATAATGCCAGACATAGATGAACTCAGGATTTGTTGTATGTAATGATAGTGCCTTGACCCCAGTACTATCTCTCGGGCCCCAATCTGTTCAAGAACATGCATGATGGTGTCTGGTTGGAAATGTCCAGGTCCTACCTCAATCCTAGCTCAACCTGAACATAGTTTATGCAGGCGATGGCAGGCGCAGAATTAAAAATGTTGTTAGCTTCCAAATGGTGCTTTTTGTTGTTTTACGTTTGACATAACTGACCCAGTGAGACACGTTCACTTTTAATGCAGCTTTATTTATATTTCCTACCCTGTTTCTCCAGTCCTTTTTCTTCCCACATGACATATTAATACATAATTCAGAGTTTTTATGTCTCCCTGCTTCATGGGCATGATTTCTCATGCTATTGAGTTGCTCTATTTATGACCAAATGGCCGAAATGGCTTTGATTATTCATTTTGGGGGGGTAATTTTTTAAAGTTGCTTGGAAGGTTAACCCCCTGGATACCTGATGGTTTTATTGTGTGTGTTACAAATATGCATTGGTCAGTGTAAATCCAGCTCTGGCAAGAAGCTCCAGGCTTTTTGTTTCCCCCTTCCCAGCCCCTTCTCCCTGCACGTAGGTTATGGGGGAAAGCATCTCACTAGGCTTCTGAGGCCGGGGTTTCATCCCCACTGCATTGCTGGTTTCTTTTGTGTTTATTCCTCTGTGTGCTTGCAAAGTTGCTCATTAAAGGGAGACAATGTGTCTGGACAGCTCCAAGTTCTCGTCTGGGCTCCCTAAAAAAGGCTTTCTCCCATTGGACACTGCTCTTGAGTCCCCCTGACTTAATCCTCATGCTTTGTAGATGGCAGAGTCCTCTCAGTAAAAGCCCAGTGACTGAGCATGATTTGAGAATTGGGGGGACAGAAGGAGGTCCAGAGATTAACAACCCTTTCATGTCAAATGGTCAGGAGGCCAGCCAGATCCAGAGTCTCTTGGGACCAGAATCTAGAATGTGTTTCTCCATCCCAGGATGCATCTTCACCTTCCAAGAAACATCTGTACCTGCTCATATTCTGAAGCTGGGCCACAGCAGCACCTGTGGGCCAGAGTCAAGGAAGGAACTTCTTCCCAGATGCTGGGTCTCCCCAACCTCTGAGACCTTGATGTTCTCAGTCCCACCACTTCCCACAGAACTCTTCTAGGACTCCTTGGAATGCTTTGCAATGATTTCAGGCTTTCTGCAGCTAGAAGTAGCCAAAGAAGACAAGGGAGTGGCATGGCCAGGCCACTGTGGAGGCTGCACTGTGGGTCCACCCACAGCTATTTGGATTTTCAGAGCCAGCTGTACCTCGTGTGCGTTGCACACCCAAATGTGTTCCTCTGTGATCTTGCTGTACACCAGCTAATGTGGTGATAAGGAGAGCTCAGTCAGTCCAGGCAGAGCCAAAGGACCAGGTGTAGAGAGAACATCACTACCCAAGACAGTCATGACAAATGAGGCAGGTGTGAACAGACAAAAGTCAGAGTGGCACACAGAGCCCCATGTAGTTCTTTTAGCTATGACAGCTTCACTCCCTTCCACTAGCTTTGCTTCTCTCCTTCCAGCCCACCTAGCTCTGCTTCCTGACTCCCTCTATCTGTTTCCCTCTCCTCCATCTTTCTGTCCCCCTGTCCCTCTGTCCCCCTATCTCCCCACATCCCTACCTCCCATCTTCTTGTTCCCCTCTATCCCTGTACTCCTATTTTTCTGTCTCTCTGTCACCCTGTCCCTCTTCTCTGTCTCCCTGTCCCCATGTCTCCCTGTCCTCTGTCTCCCTGTTCCCTGTGTCATCTCCCTATCTCCCCATCTCTCCATCTCCATGTCTCCCCATAACCCCATCCCCTATCTCTCTGTTCCCTATTTCCCTTTCTCTATTTATCCCCATCTTCCTGTCCCCCTGTTTCCCTGTCTCCCTACTCCTGTTGGAGAATACATGCTGAGAAGTCACTAGAGAGGCCCCAACTTTCTAAGCCTTGTCACCATTCCTGTAAAGATGCAGTGCTTTCTATCTCCCAGTCTTCCTATTTTCCCATCTTCCTGTTTCTTTCTGTTCCTTCTCCCAGTCTCCCTCTTTCCTTCTCTCCCTACTTCCCTCCCTCCTTCCCTCCCTGACTCCTTCTCTTTCTCTTTCTCTCTCTCTGTTTCTCTCTCCCTTTTTCCTTGTCCCCTCAGAACTCCTCTATGAGGACAGATTATTAAGTGTATACTGTGAAGGCAACTACATGCTTTTCTGTGCACAATGAATTGGAAGAGGAAACAGCTGCTGTGGAAGTCCTAGAATCAGAAAATGTTTCATCGAACTCCGAGCTCCAGAAAACTTTCCTGAGCGATAGGAAGAGAACGGAAATCCCAGAAATTGAAACAAATCTTCAAATAAACTTTATTATAACTTCATCTCATTTTCCCCTTCTAAATGTAACTTAGACTGATCGCTAGAGGAGATTGATCTCAATCAAACCCTGAAGTACATGGATATGTTTGAAGGGAGAAGCAGATGAAAGGAAACATTTGTATAGTGTTAGTATAAACCCTAAATCTTCTGTTAGGCAGTGTTATTAGGAGCAATCACCACTAACTATTAAAATACATACTTTTCCGTCCAACTTGCTCAGTCCTTTTCTCCAAGAATTCTTAAAGAGTGTATTGGCTACACAAAACAAGACCAGAGAACAAAAGGTGATAAATTCAATGTCTTCAAAGATCTCATGGAAACTCCATGCCCCCACATAGGGCTATTGCTGACAAGTACACTCAACCTCCTCCTTCTTTTTTATTTCCCTAAATGTTTATGTATATACAAAGCCACATAAATATATTTTTCTTCTAGAAAATCTCAGATTAAGATATTAATCATGCTAAATCAGTATCATAATGACAGATTTTCTCACTTAAAAATTCACCGTTTTCCGACAACAGAATAGACAATCTACAACAAGCTATAAAGTGGAGACCAGTTGCACTAGTATTCTGGGGGGGAAGGGAGGGAGATATGAGATGCATGCTGGAAACGGGGGTGGAGGGAGGACAGCACTAGGGTGGGAGTGCCCCTCATTCGTTGTCACTATGTACCATAAATAATGCTGTGAAAAATAAAAATAAAAATAAATTCACCGTTTTCTATGTATAGAGTGTTTTCTTATTTTTAATAAGGACATTATGATTTACAAAGCTGCTCATAATAGTTATTTCAAGCATAAAAATTAATGTTTCAATACCCACCCCACCATCAGTATCCCTTTCTTTCTACCAATGTTCCCAAGTTTCCTTCTACCCCTATCCAGCCCTCATGAAAAGTATATGACAAAGTTATTTAATATTATTTACTCCCCCAAAACGAAAAATAAGTGTCAAATGAAATTATCTTAAAACATAGAGTAGTGTCTACTTGAGAATGGGAAAGGGGAATAACACAAAAAAGATAGTCAAAGTTGACTATACAGCTACAACAATCAAGACCGACTGGTCTTGGAGAGAGAACAGACAAGTGGTAAATGAAATAGAATAGAGGGCCCATCATTAAAACCACAAAAACAAAGTTGCCTGATCTTCATCAATGATCAAAGACAATCCATAGAAGCAAATATAGTCTCTTCAACAAATGGTGCTGGAACAACAGGATATCCATATACAACCTAGCCAGAGAGGTATTACAGTGAATAGGACACTTGTCTTATATGCTGCCAATCTGGGTTTGATCCCTGGCACCAGATAGGGTCGTAGGATCCCTAAGCCCTGCTAAGAGTGAATCCTGAACATAAAATCAGAAGTAAGCCCTGGGCCTAGCTAGGAGTGACCCCAAATAAAAACAAACAAAAATAAAAGCCACTAGACTCAAGTGTTGCACATTTCATGAAACTGAACTCAATAAAGATAGAAGACTTAGTCATGAAAAGCAAAATCCGGGCATGATAGGAGAAGACCTAGACATTCTTGGATATGGTGATGCCTTTTTTGATCCAGTACCAAAGACATGATTCAGGAGAGAAATCACTGTTAAGCTGGACTTCTTACAAATCTAAAACTTCTCCTCAGCAAAACAAACATCTGAAATGAAAATAAGCCATAGATTAGATAAAAACAAAAAGTTACATTGCTATAGGATCACTTAGCTGGTCAGACTCTTCACACTTGTCATCAGGGAAATGAGGAGTTTCTAAATACCTATTAGAACTGCCAGCGTCTAGGCTCTGATGCCAAAGTTGGAGGAGTGGGTTCAACAGGGAGTCACTTTCTTCTCTGAGAGAATTGGAAAATGGTTAAAGTCACTTTGCAGGTAAATCAACACCTTGTAACTATTTTAAGACTAATTGTTTAAAACTATTAAAAACTATTTAGCTTAAAACTATTTTTTTTTTTTTTTTTTGGTTTTTGGGCCACACCCGGTGATGCTCAGGAGTTACTCCTGGCTATGCGCTCAGAAGTTGCTCCTGGCTTGGGGGACCATATGGGATGCCGGGGGATCGAACCGCGGTCCGTCCTAGGCTAGCGCAGGCAAGGCAGGCACCTTACCTCTAGCGCCACCGCCTGGCCCCAGCTTAAAACTATTTTAAATCATCTTGCATGCCACTCAGCCAACACCTCCTGCATGTGTATGCAAATTAGTTGAAAACTTGTATCCACACACATATTAACATGCCTGCAAATGCTTTCAACATTTGTTAAAAAGTAATAGAATAAAAAAAAAGAATAAAAATATTGTGACAGAAAAAGTCTCCGTGGATAACCTTTACGGGAAAAATTACCAGGTGGAATCTACTGAGACTAGAGGAGGTGATGGAAACATAACTGACTTCCCTAGACTAGAAACAGTGCGACAGATTTGAGGTGACCAAAGAAATAACAGCCCTGGGCTATGTCACATTCTCTTTGTCCAGAGTAATAAAAATAACCCATTCCCGACTCTAAGCTATCAGTGCTCACTTCAGCTTGTGGCCTTTCCCTGGCATCACTCCTCCCTCCGCTGAGAACCTTCTGGTCACTTACTAGCTCAACCCTTCCCTCTAGGACCAGGTGAGCAGGAGTAAGAGAAAGAAGGCCCATATATCATCATGGCAGCTCCCATCCCTCCCCAAGTGTCTCACTGGGAATGAATGGGAGGTCTTAGCTTACAATTGCTGACTAGGGAGTGGAGATCACTGGCTGCCGACCAAGGAGCAGTTCTGGATTGAGCACCTGCCATGCACTAAGCATGAGAAAGAAAAATACCCTCCCCAAAGGGCCCCACACATTAACCTACAGCCTGCATAGGTTAATCAAGAGAGGAGAGGTCCAGCCCTGCTCAGGGCAGAGAAGCTGCTTCCTGAGTCTCAGAGAAAAGCCCCAGAGAGAGAAGGGCTGGGTAGCCTTAAGACTCCTTAAGACCTTAAGACCCTAAAACCAAGAGTCTATGTGTTGGGGAGGGCTGGAAGGGGGTAAGTTCAGGAGTAAGAGGTTCAGGAAGAGCTAGAGTAGTATCATCCAGGGGGACTGCCCCTGCCTACAATTCTCCTCATACAAACCAACAAGCCTGATCTCAAAACAAATTTTGTTTTGTTTTGTGGCTATATTCAGCTGTGCTCAGGAATTACTCCTGTTAGGCTCCAGAGACCATATGAGATGCTGGGGATCAAACTCAGGACTGCCACATGCAATGCAAACCCCCACCCTGCTGTGCTATTGCTCTGGCTCAAGGAAAGCTATGGTTTAAAGGCCACAGACATGCATAAGCCCTATAAGTGTTCTTTTATATTTTAATTAGTTTTATTTGGTATTGCTTTATATCCAATGGTATATCCCACAGAATTTAGATGTAATTTTACCTTTTTTTTTTGTAAATAACTTTTTTAAAGGCCTAGCAGAAGGTTTAATAAGCTTTTCTTCTTTTTTTTTTTTTTTTAAGGATAAGAGTTAAAGAAGTACAGCAAAAACAGTGTTGGAATGGCAATTGTTGTTTGCATAGGCACAGCAAAATATGGGAGACATGGAAAGGAAAAGCCTTGGTTTAAATACAAAGAGACCTTACCCCTGAAGTTTTCTGGCATAAGACCATTTCTAGGCTCCAGGCATTGTCTCTAGGCCCAAGTCATTGTCTGTAGTACCATTACATTTTATTTTTCACACAGTCGCTGTTGTTGGTGTCAGGTTTCTGTTCTTATGTTGAGGAAAAGCCTGAACTTGTCTGGGCAAAACTAACTTCTCCAGGTAAACTAATAAATAGGAGTCTTTAAATGTAGGAACATAAACAATGACCAAAAAAAAAAAAAAACAAACCTTGCTAGCACTAAAAACAACAAAACACCAAGAAATAAAAAGAAAACAAAGGAAGGGCTGGTGTGGCAAGGTTTTGTGGTTCTTTGGGGGGGTTTTGGAGGGGTTGGTTATTGGTTTTTGTTTATTTTGGTGGGGTTTTTTGTTTTGTTTTGTTTTTGTTTTTGCATAGGCACAGCAAGTATTGGGGAAATTAGAAAGGGAATTAACCTTGGCCTAAGGGATACAGGGTTTCTCCACCCCTGAAGCATACTGTCATGGGAACAACTAATCTCTGGACATGCTCATTATCTAACCCCCAAGTCTTTTTATGGTGCCAGGAAACATTCTTCTCAGTTGTGGATGACAAAATCATTCCTCTATAATTAGAGATCTTGGTATTTTCACAGGTCATAGGATGAAGTCTAGAATATAGTCTGTATGGTTCTACTGCTCCATCACAGTTGTTGTAATCAGTCTTCTGATCTCAGTTTTTGCACAGATCCTAGCTTCTAGATGAACTCCTCCCAGAAATATTTCTTTTTTTTCCCAACAAACCACAGAACTTGAATCATCTTGTTCTGCCTCACAAATTGAAGGGGGGGAAAAGTGGGTGGTACGAGGAGCAGTCACATGAACATTGATTGAAAATAATATATACATATATATATATATATACATATAAGACCTAAATGCCAAACCCAAAGTAAATGACAACATAATCACTATCAAATCTACAACAAGCTATACACAAAGCAGATCTGTTATACTAGCAGTCAAGGGGGCTAAGGGAGGAGGTATGGGATTCATGCTGGGAACAGGGGTGGAGGTAACTCAGACATCACCTGCATGAATCCCATCAGTTGTGGACTGTCACCAGCATTCTCTGGTAGAGCTGCGCTGAACTCACCCTCTCTTGAGGTCATAGTGTGACCATGTCCTGCATTTCCCAGCCCTCTCCATCCTAGCCTTGTACCTCTAGCTATAAGGCTTTGTTTATAAGTGGTCAGTAGTCCATCAGCCAACTTCTTTCTTTTTCTTTTTCTTTTTTTTAATGTGCCATTTTTATTTTATTGTGTTAAGTGAATTACAACTCTTTCACAGTAATATTTGAAGCACATAGTGACAATGACTGAGGGGCATTCCCACCACCAGTTTTGTTCTCCTTCCATCCCTGTTCCCAGCATGCATCTCTTTGAGCAGAGTGGGAAATGCTGGATCCTTTGACTGATGACTGAAGGGTTGCAGCCAATGATCAGAAACTTTCTGTAATACACAAGAGATGTAAAAATAAATAAATAAATAAATAAATAAATAAATAAATAAATAAATAAATAAAATAAGAGATGAGCAGACAGAAAAGGAAAAAGATGCCCGTGGGATCCATTTGACTTTCTCTCCTAGAAAGTGTTTGTATAGTATGAACACAGAGTTAAAAAAATAGATTATCTTGGAAGCAGTCTCTAACAACATTTAAAAAATGCCAACAGATCTAGTTGGGTCTCCCAGATAGCAGTTTCTGATTATAGCTGCTCAAGTTCTCCCAGAATGTTTCTCTCTAATTACACCCTGACAAACAATGTTCCCATCAATCAATATATAATAGATACAGGACAGAAATGGCAGGGATATGCAGGGCCATCCTGGACCAGCCTGTATTCACTGAAAAGCCCATAAGGTAGATCAGAAGTCTACACACCAGCAGCGTGTGATTCCTGGGATCAGTCCACACAAGTCACGCCCTCATGCTGTGGGCATGTTACAACCTCTACCTTGCCAATGGCCAGCAGTAGAAGGGCTTGGTCCTTTATTTATGTTTTTGGGTTTTTATGCCCTTTTTTGAGGAGGAGTTGGATCACTCCGGTTATGCTCAGGGGTTACTCCTGGTTATGCGCTCAGAAATCGCTCCTGGCTTGGAGAATCTTATGGGACACCAGAGGATCGAGCCGTGGTCCATCCTAGGTTAGTGCATGCAAGGCAAACGCCCTACTCTTTATGCCACCACTCTGGCCCTTTTTCTTTATTACTTTTTATTGTTTTTGTTTTATTTTATTTTGGGTCACACCTGGCAGCGCTCGGGGGTTAGTTACTCCTGGCTCTGTGCTCAGAAGTCACTACTGGAAAGCTCGGGGACCATATGGGATGCCAAAGATTGAACCAGGGTCTATTCCTATTAAGCTACATGCAAGAAAAATACCCTACCATTGTGCTACTGCTCCTGCCCCCAAGGGCTGTTTCCTTTGTAAGAGGATCATTGGTGGATCCAGAAGTGACTGAAATTCCAGAGTGGACGTTACTCCGAAGATGTGTGCTGTTTTCAATGTAGAGAGTTGGCCTAGTCCAAAACCAGCTCCCTACAGCCACTAGCCTGCATATGGCATCAGCAGACAGTATATTAGGGGAGCAAACCCTGGTATATTAGGGGGTTTTACAATCCCATTTGGTGCCAGACTAAGTGTCCCAGACATGAGACTTTTCATGCCAGTCCTAGATCACTTTGAGAGCAGCCAATGTCGAAGACCAGACTCCTCATTAAACAGAGGAACTGAAGAAATGGTGTCCTTATAAAACACTCAGTTGTACCTGGTTTCTATCCATTACCACCTGCTGCCTTCCTGAAGCCTTTGCTTCAACCTAGACTTAATTCTCCTGACACCTTTTGGGATTTACTCTCTCGGTAGAAGCAGTTCCAAAGAGCTATAAATATGAACTAATCAGTATAGAAGGAAACAGAACAAAACACAGTTCATGTAGAGACAATGCAATCTTTTGGGGGTTCTGCATTTCATATGCTTAGGGTGCACAAATGCATTGTTTACAGGCATAAGAATATGGATATGACATTTTGTTATGGAGGGATCTGCATTTTATTTGTTTAGGGTACACAAATGCATTGTTTACAGACATAAGAATATGAATGTGACATTTTGTTAAAAAGAACATTCTGTTTCAAGCATGCTAATATGAATTCTCAGAATTTCCATTGACTTGCTATAGTGGATAGATGAATGGGGCGTGCTTTTGGCAATTTAATTGATTTTTATCAAATGATATTCCCAAATGAGCAGAAAAACTTACAGTTAGTTGGGCTGAAGGGTAGTGACAGGAAAACTTTCCCTTCTAAGGTTTCTCTGTTCATCAGCAGAGCATAGGAGTTATGCCACAGACTACATTAGATGCTGAGAAGACTGACTTCATCACCCCAAGTCACAGGGACACTGAAGCCTTCTCCCTCTCAGTCAGCAAGAAAGTGGCTCAAAGTGGGTGAATCTGACAGGGGGTTCTGGCCCCTGAACACAAACCTGTGCTGGAAGCACACTATCACAATGACTCCAAAAATGTGTGAGTGGCTGGTGGCTCAGGAAGGAAGAGAATTTCTTGAATGAGAAGCAAGCTTTGCAATCATAAAGATTCTATGAAGTCTTCACTGGCCCCCTAGTTGTTAACCAAGGGGCCCCCTTGGTACTTAGAGGAGCTGGTTTGTCAAAAGGAAGCCCCCATTTTAGGTGGCCCTTCTAATGTATCTAAATATGGGGTTCCCTTCCACCAAACCCTAATCAGATCCAAAACTGAGATCTGGCTCCCAATAAGCCCTTATGTGTATTTGTTTCTATTCCTATAAGCAAGTGCTGCTAATTTAAAGATCATTAGCAGGTTTGGATTCTAAGAAACTGTGCAGTAAGTACAAATACCAAGCTGGCACACAGCCAAGCTTGGTTCAGTCCCTGATACCACAAATAATCTCCCAAACCCTGTCAAGAAAGATCCCTGTTAGGAGGACAGAGCCAGGAGTAAACACTCAATACTGCCAAGTGTAGGCCAAAAAAAGGTTTATAGGGTTAGGGATGGGTTTAGAGTTAGGGTATTAGTACTAAGGGTTAGGGTAAGGCTTAGGGTGATGGTTAAGTTTAGGGTTAGTGGTAAAGTTAAGGTCAGGTTTATAGTTAGGGTTATGTTTAGGGTTATAGTTAGTGTAGAGTTAGGGTTAATACTAGGGGTTTTGGTAGGTTTAGTGTTAGAGTTAGTGTTAGGGTTAGAGTTGGGGTTAGGGTGTTAGGATTAGTACTAGTATTAAGGTTGAGGTTAGAGTTTTGGTTAGGGTTAGTATTTTGGTTAGGGTTAAAGTTAGGTTTAGGTTTAAGGTTTGAGTTAAGTTTAGTTTAAGTTTAAGTTTAAGTTAAGGCTAGTATTAGGCTTAGGTTTAGGGTTAGGTTTAGAAAACCAAAACTCTTTAAAATTCCAAACCAAAAAGTTCACCCAAGAAAATTAATATCCACATATATGTATGTATATGTATATTTAAAAACCCAAACCAGTTCACCCAGGAAAGGGACTTTTAGAATATCTAAAAATGCACCTGGCAACTGAATAAGAACCAGTGAAAGTGACCATTAGTCAATAAACCATTTCCCAAGAGATTATATAAAAATTGTGTGAAGAGGGGCAGGAGACATAGTACAGTGGTAGGGCTTTTCTTGCACACAGCCAATTCAAACAGAAGGTGGTTCAAATTTCAGCATCCCATATGTCCCCCATGCCTGCCAGGTGTTATTTCTGAGCACAGAGCCAGGAGTAACACCTGACAACCACCAGGTGTGACCCAAAAAAAAAAAAATTGTGTGAAGAGGTCTCACATCCAAAATTTCCCCACACATGTTTGATTGTGACTACCATGAGTCATGACATCTTCAATTGTTTGTTGAACTCCGCATGTCTCAGTAGGAAAGAAATCTCTTTGGGGCAGTCAAGAAAAAAGATCTCAGGGTCGGAGTGGTGGCGCTAGAGGTAGGGAGTCTGTCTTGCAAGTTCCAGCCTAGGACTGACTGAGGTTCGATTCCCCCAGCGTCCCAAGCCGGGAGGGATTTCTGAGCAAAAAGCCAGAAGTAATCCCTGAGTGTCACTGGGTGTGGCCCAAAAACAAACAAACAAACAAACAAAAGCAGATCTGATGTAGGCTACCAAGACCCGAGCTCTGCAAACAACTTGAATCTGGAGCAAAGTCAAACACACACACACCCACTTGGTTGTATTTGGCAAAGAAATTTCCTCCTGATGACCTGGTAATCAAAGAACTATTGGAAAATGACTGTCATTCCTGTTTTCCATCTTGATCTATGCTCGGTTCTTCACTCCTCTCCTTCCCATCCCCCTTGTTTCTTAGTGTTCTGATCTGGAGATTCAGCCTGGCTCTGGCTGCTCAGAACTGATTTTGAGGCTCTAATCAAAAGGTCTTATCAGCCTTGGGTTTGGGCTCAGCCTTCGAGTACCTGCCATTCAGTGCTGCTGAGATAAGGAAGCTTGGCATGGCTCACCCAGAGAGCTGACAAGTCTTCAAAATGGGCCACATTGCCTGCCATTTAGCTGGTGCAGAGTCAAAGTGCCTCTACTCCCCTGAAGTTTAACCTTGGGAAGGCAATGATTTTAGGGGTGACAGAGTTCTGTCACTGGGGCAATGTATGGACTCCTCTGTCCCTCAAAAGTATAGCTTTCAGCTCCTCCCAACTCAGAACTCTGTTCCTTGAGTATTGCTCTGTTCCCCTTTTTTTAATTGCTTCTCCAGAGCAGTCTTTCTGTCCCAGCATAGTGGAGTTCTCTAGAATTTACCTCTTCCTTTCAGACCTGCCTATCTATCCATGCTCAGTGTTGAGGCGCACCCCTGGAAAAGCCCTAATATCTATCTCAGCAGAAGAGAAAGGTGGGATTTTTCTGGCATTACCCCACTGCTCCCTGTTCCCATTTGTCTTGCTATCCAGGAGCGGAGGGCACCACCACATTTTTAGGACGAGTTTGGCCACACTGTGAATGATATGTCTGCTGTTCATATTTATGAAACTCACATCCAGCAAAAATAAAAAAAAGATATTTTGATGTGAAGGTCATTTGAAAGTTTTACCACCAGCCAGCACCATCCATTTTGTTGACAAAAAGCTCTCTCTGGGTTCCTTCCTCCAGCCCAGCCTGCCGACTCTCCCCAGTCTGGGATTCTGGGACCCCTTCTCTCTTTGCCTCCTCTCCACAGACTAATTATCTGCTCATTAGTGTTGTCCCCACTAATGATGCCAGTGCAGAAAGAAGAGGTTTCAGACCAATGTCGGTGCTCACGAAGTGAGGTTGAGGGGTGGGAGCAGGGGGTCACTGACTATGACCTCAGGGCCACTGAAGATGCTGAGGTCCTTCAGGCTCAGGGCAGACCTCAACTCATCCAAATTCCAGCAAGCATAACATCCAGCTGGATGTAAACATGTTCTTGAGAGAAGCTAACTCCAAGATTTTAGAGAAACCAAAATCCCCCTGAAAGATGATTGGGGACATGTGTGAAGTTGGGGAGGGGCTGGTGGAAAGGGTGTCAAAGTGATCTTTGAGGGCTGGGCAGGGGGTTAGGAGATATGTGGATATCCTGCTGAGATAAACAATCACCCAGAATGGGCATGAACAAGTTGGCATCTCTATTGCTTTAAGAAAAACAAACACTTCCCATTTATATTCTTCCTACCTCCTGCTTCTGTTCTTTTGTGTGTTCCAGAGTCCAAAATCAGACACCCCCATTTTTCTTCGATCTTAAGGACAGAGAAATCATTGTTGCCCTGGGAGCAAAGATGGCCTTTTACGCTTCGCTTGTCCCTCGCACTGCAGTAACAATAACAAAATGATACAGACAGCAGCTACGAGCAAAATCAGATCCGAGAACCAAGACAAAAACCAAATTATAGGAGAGCAAAATGCAGCGGTCCATTTTAAAATGCCACATTGGAAAGGGCTGGCTAGCTTATTTTTCTCCCGCATTCTGAACCGCAGCAGTGGTATCGATCATCGAGGTGTTATTTCCTCATTTCAATAATACCCCACATCTCTAGCCTTCCTGGAACTCTAGGCTTGAGGAACTACAAAGCACATCATCTGGTTTCTGACGTTTCTTTCCACTGAGGTTGGCTTCCTTTCTACCCAGACACTCCCAAGCCCCATCAGACAGCACACATAGAAACTACCTACACCTCTAATGAGACAATCACCGGGAGTTGGAGGCACAGAGCTAATTAATTCTCTTTGGCCAAGAATCCTTTGTAGCTAAACCAATAATAGAGATGATGAATATCACTCTCTCCGAAACTATTTTTTGGTGTTAAATGATGCTTTTCTCAGCCAACACAAAAGCAAAAATTTCACATCAGGGGAAACTGGTTAATTTCCCCAGTAATAACCAACTTAATGGATTCATTACCAAGCCAAGCAAGTGTAAATTTTGCCTGCATACCTCTAAGTCCTTGGCTCTGGGCTGAACCCAAGCCCTTTTAGAGGCACTGGAATGTTCCAGAAACAAGAAGACTGGATAGGGGAGAACTTTAGCACAATGCGCTGTGGCTGGAAGGATTTGGAGGGTTAAACTTCTCAACTGACTCTTCCCACAGGGGTCTCTGGGCACGTGTTCTGTCTTCATTGTCTCATCTGTATGGCTTTCATATAATTCTGCATAATGTAAGAATCAAGTGTCTTCCTTCCTGGAAGGAAAATCTCCCCAGAGAAGACAAGACATAAAAATAGAGTTGTGTGAGAATTCCTACTTCCCCCAAACAGTGGGCATGGAAAGCACTTTTTTCCCCCTGGAAATACCCAAATGGCAATGAGCAGATATCCCAGCCTAGGTCTGGGATAGCCTTGGAGAAACCCTCGCTTAGAAAGTGGAACAGAGAAACAGCTGTTCCAATGGGCAGAGACGAAAGCTGAAAGATCAGGCAGTGACAATGCTTGTTGGTCATTGTTTTGCCCAGCAGATGGTGAAACCAAGTCACCATCGGAAACCACAGGGGTGAGTGCCAGTCAGACTTATATATATATATATATATATATATATATATATATATATATATATATATTTGGTTTGGTTTGGGGGTCACAGCTGGCAACGAGCTGGGTTTACTCCTGGCTCTTCACACAGGAACCTCTGTGGGACTCTCGGGACCATATAGGATGCTAAGGATTGAACCTTGATTGGCTGCATGCAAAGCAAATGCCTTCCCCACTGTGCTATCACTTCGACCTGTGACAGACATGTTTGAGGGTCACTGCTGTGCTCCAACATTCTTTCATTATGCTCAGAGTATGTGACAGAGAGTGACAGCTGGACCAGCTGCTCAGGTGCCCTGAGCTACTTTGAGGTGCCTGTTGATGCCAGGAGCCCTTCTGGTCTCTAGGGCAGCATCTCTGGGGAACAGATGGCCTCCTCTGGGTCTCATACATGAGACCAGGAAGCCAACAGGGGCAGAGAAGATGGAGGGGTCCACACCTGAGAAACCACCCACCCAAAAGTCTTCCAAACCTCTGTCCATCCAAGAAAGGGGGAAGAGCACTTCTCTCCCATGCAGGAGCACTCCCCATGCTTGTGTGTGAGAGTACTACCCTTGGCTACGCATGGGAGCACACCCCCAAATCTTTGTGAGCATTTCCTTAGTCTTAGTGTAGGAATATTCTTCAAGTCTGTGTATGTGGAGCACTTTCCATATCTATGTGTAAGCCCTCCCTGCATCTGTGTGTGGGAGCACTCTCTGAGTCTGTGCATGGGAGTATTTCTTGCATATCTGTGAGTGAGTGAGTGAGTGTTCCCTTAGTCTGAGTGTGATTGTACTTCCCAACATCTATATGGATGCACTCTTCTTGTTTGTAGAGGACTTCGTGCAGAGGACAGTCCATGTGTCCATTTTTGGAAGCCCTCCCACACCTGTGTGTCCCTGGCACAGTGGCAGCCCCCAGATGGGCACCATTGGACAGGGACTGGCAAGGTAGGCAGGGTAGGCAGATACATGTGGTGGTTCTCAGGGCCTCTGGCTGATTTGTTTTCTCCAGCCCAGAGAACCAGGACACAGAGAGGAGCTCGAGAAGGATGCAAGCCCTGTCTAAAAGGAAAAAGAGTCACTGCTCTCCCTGGGATATCACTGCCATGCACACATCAGTCTAGCAGCCTGAGGTACATTTGGATAAAGCAGCCACCTCTGGACCAATAAGACTCTCAGATACTTGCATCCACCATGAGAATAGAATAGTGTTAAGGACTCTGCTGTCCCCACCTGCCCAAGTCCTCTGTCCTCCCCTCTCTTCTATACCCACCTCTCCCCAACCCTCTGTCCTCCACACCCCTGTACATCCTGTCCTCCCCTTTCTCTCCAGCACCGAAGCCAGAGGAGAAGCTTCCCCTCAGGCCACAGTGCTCAGACTCAAAAGTTGTGGTCTGAATTCAGTGAGACTCACCTGCCACTCAGCGAGCCCAGCCCAGTCTCCTCCCCTCCAGGCCAAGATGCCTTCCTGACTCTGCCCTTTCTGGCTCTATCTTCCTGACTCTGCTCTCTCTTCCTCCTCCCTCTCTGTACTCCATCTGCCTCACTTATATTTCCTCCACACTCTCCCTTCTTTCCCTCCTCCAACCATACCCTCCTTATATTCCTCCATCCTCCATCATTCTCCCTCCTCCTTTTATCCTTCCTCCATCCCTATCACTTTTCTTCCTTTCCCTCCTCATCTTTCCTCCATCCTCCATCATTCTCCTTCCTCCTATCCACACTCTCATCCTTTCTTCATCCTCCAGTGCTTTCCTTCATTATTCTCATCTTTCTTGCTCCCATTCCTCCAACCTGCCTTCTTTCCCTTCTCCCAACCCTCCTCTCCACCAGTCCCTCCTCCTTCCACTTCTTTCCTCCCTTCAAGCTCCTCTCAATTTATCTTTCCTCCATCCTTCTCCTACTCCTTCCTTCTTCTCTCCTCCTCCTGACAATTCCTTTGGCTAGAATAAGGTTTCCAGGCTGGACAGGAGGTTCATTCCTACCTAGTTCAAAGCTGGGGTAGGGCAGTGAGCTATAAAAAAACAAACAAACAAACAAAAAAACACTTCCCCCACCCAAAAAAAAAAGTTGCCACACCAGTCCCCCTTCCTTTTTCCTTTCTTGTTGTTGTTGTTTTTTGTGGTGGTGGTTTTTGTCGTTGCTTGTTTAGGTTTGCTTTTTTTCCTTTCTTCTTTTAAATTTATAGTTATAGCTTCTAGACTGGCTCCTCCCATACTTCTTTTTTTTTCCAACAGAATCACAGAACTTGAATTATCTTGGTCTGTCTCATAAATTGAGGGGAGAAAAATGTAGATGGTACCAGGAGCAAATAGTCACATGAACACTGAGTGGAAATAAAAAAAAAAATGATTAGACCTAAATACCCAACCCAAAGTCAACGACAATAGAATTAAGAGACCCGATCTACAACAAGCTATACACAAAGGGGACCTGTTACACTAGCAGTCCAGAGGCAAAGGGAGGGGGGGTATGTGATGCATGCTGGGAACAGGGGTGGAGGGAGGATAACACTGGTGGTGGGAATGGCCTAATTCATTGTCACTATGTACTTTAAATATAACTGTGAAAGACTTGTAATTCACATTGGTCAATAAAAATTACTTAAAATAGTGGCTGGAGTGATGGAGCTGTGGTAGGGCATTTGCCTTGCATGCGGCTGACCTAGTACAGACTTCAATTCAATCTCCTGGTGGTGTCTCATATAGTCCCGCAAGCCAGAAGTGACTTCTGAATGCATATCCAGGAGTAACCCCTGAGCATCACTGCTGTGACCCAAAAAAATCTTCCAAAAAATTTAAAAAAAAAAAGAAGACACAGGCCCACAGCCCAGTCAATGCTGCTCTGTGTCACCTGATGCTACTCCTCCTGGCCTTCCTTCCCACCACATCGCCAAGAGAGGCACTGTTCTTTTCCAGGAACTGTTTTGCAAGTTCCTCTGCAAGATGGGCAAAGTGCTCAGAAAAGGTAGAAACTGAGAAGACTAAAAGTGTGACCCATACTAGGTCTGGGTCAACCTTCCTGGGTTGATGGCTCTGGGACCTCTTATAATCACCCTAGCCCATGGGCAGCTGCATTGGTGGGTGCCAGGACCAAAGAAATATCTAAGAAGGTTGCCTCAGAGAACACAGTTGCCCCTACTAACCTTTGCGTTTGGGTGTGACACTTTGCCTTTCTGTGACCTGCAAGGTATAGAGTTCAGATTCAAGTCTCTCAGATTGTTTTGCAAAAAATAGTCTTCAGTGCTTGCTTGATATCGGTTTCCCTATAAGACATTCTTTGGGGAGATGGTGGCCTCCAAGGGGGGTAAGAATCTAATAGTAAGGTCCATCTTAAGGTCTATCTCAAGGATGATCATGTTGCTGGCCCTCAGGATGAGGACCCTGAGTAGAGTGGAAGCTTCTCAGAGTGAGAAAGGAAGACAAGAAGAAGAGTTAATTGCTCCATGACCCTTCCAGAATGGAAAACTATATCCTATACTATGAAATATTCCTTTAAAATATAACTCACCCATTTTCATTGAAAAACAGAAACTATAGGCAACTAGGAGAGTCTAACTAGCCTATCTAGGAAAAGGCAGCATCTTTCAGATTTCATCACCCTGAAGGTACTAACCCTTCACAATGCTCAATCTGACCCAAGGCTACTTCCTACAGTGTCGGGGACCTCCCCTTTCCAGCATCCACTGCCTTCCTGACTCACCACCCTAAGAAGCAGAAATAAATTGCAACTCTTTGCCTGGAGTCCTGAACTAGTCACATATATGACTCTGCAGTGAAGCCATGACCTTAGTGATGCATGAGGCTCTCTCCTCCTCATTTATTGCCATGTATCAAAGCAATTTTGTCGGCCAGCTTCAGTTGTCTTGTGTCAAGGCCAGTCCATGCATTGTTTATCCTTCCAAGCAAGGAACAAACTCAGGAAAATAGAGCAGAGCATATTTTTGTTGTTGATATTATTGTTGTTGTTTTGTTTTTGTGCTACAACCGGCAGCATTCAGGGGATACTCCTGGCTCTGCACTCAGAAACTATTCCTGGCAGCCTCAGGGATGCCACATGCAAGGATCAGCCACATGTAAGGCAAACACCCTACCTGCTGTGCTGTCACTCCAGCCTCAGTAAGAGCAGGGCTAAGCAAGCATTGGCCATGTGCCCTGGGGCTGGGACCCATGCCACTGGCCCACATTCAGAGTCTGAAATCCTACAGACTCTTCCCATGAACCCTCCCCAGTCAGCCAAATACATGCTAGAACACTGAAGCTGGAAAAATTAAAGTGGAAAAAGCTTTTTCTTCTCCCCCAGTGATTTCTAGTTTGAATGGTAACTCTTGGAGAATCCCATTCCCAATGTCCTCTCAAATGCTCATATTGCATTTTCTGATGGAACATTGAAGTCGGAAGTTCAAGAGTGAAGGAGGGAATTCAGCAGTTTTGAATTTTTATGGGTTATTTTTTTTTTCATTTTAATTGTCTATGATTTACAAGACTGTTGGATTCTCCTGCACATGATCCCAAGAACTCGTGTCTCTCCAGTAGATCCAACTCCCTTCCTCAATTCCTTGATTGTGAGGATCAGCTCTCCCCTGGTGTTGCCCTTGGCCCTTTGTTGCTCTCTTGCTGTGAACCTCAGGTTCCACATATGAGAGATCATCTTACACCTATCCCTTTCCCACTGACTGACTTCACTCAGCAGCTACTCCTCAAGTTCCTTCCATGCTATGGCCAGTTGCGGATTTTGTTGTTTCTTAAAGCTGCCTATTCTCAGCCTTATCTCTGCCACACAGGTTTTTTTGCCAGCCCATCACAACTGGACATCCAAGGAATGTCCTTTGTTCTGTGTCACGGAGAGTGGTCACAGGACTGCACTGAACTACTGTGAGGTCAACAGTTCTGCCACGATGTAACTGGGAACCCACCTGCCACAAATGAGCTGAGCTTCTGTTCTCAAAAACAACAATGAAAAAGCTGTTTCAGGGGCCAGAGCAATGACTTGTACTCAACTGACCTAGGACAGACCTCTGTTCTATTCCCCAGCATCCCATATGGTCCCCCAGGCTAGGAGCAATTTTTGACTGCATAGCCAGGAGTAACACCTGAGCATCACTGGGTGTGCCCCCCCCCAAAAGAAAAAACTAAAAAGATGTTTCAACGAAGGAGAAAATCAGCCAGACTCCATTCCTTTGGAATGGAGGAATCTGGGCAATATTCAATTTTCCTTCCCACTCTGCCTGTTTTCTCACTTAAGGTATACAGCTTGGGATCTTTTGGCAATCCCTGCTTCTAGAACTAGGTTATTGGAGACAATTCAGAGCAGTCACTCTGCAGAATGCCTAGGAGAGCAGACACTCATGGCTTTGCAGCATTCCCCGTTCATCTCCCCACTTATTCATTTACAAAGTTAAGAAAGTTAAGTGAAGACATTTGCAAGCCAGGCTCAATGTCTACAAAACAGCAGATCCCACAGAAGCCTTTCTCCACTATCCCCTCTTCAGAGCTGGGGGAACCCAAGCAGGAAAGACAGTCCAGCTGCACTATTTATGTACCACAGAGGTGTGTCTTTTGCAGGAACGGAGCAGAAATAGGGACAGATAGAAATAGGGACAGAAAGGACATTGAGTCTCCATTTCTGCTCACCCAGGGTGATGCCAGGGATAGGAGGATCAGTTCATATAGAGGTCGCTGAAAGACTAGGAAAGTCTTGGAACTCCTCAGCACACCCCCAGCTATTCAGGAGTTACTCCTGGCTCTGCACTCAGAAATCGCTTCTGGCAGGCTCAGAGAACCATATGGGATGCCAGAAATAAAAACCGGGTCCATCCCAGGTCAGCCACGCAGACACCCTACTGCTGTGCTATCTCCCCAGCCCCCTTCTTGGTACTTCTGAGCCAGGAAAATTTCTCAGCCACCTTTTTGTCTTCAGTGGAATTACTTTTCAAAATGGAAAGTTGGATTAATTAGATTATAGATTGAATGACATTTGCTAATGTGAAGAGCAGGAAAATTTTGAGATTCTTTATTAAAGTTAGTAGATGAATTAAGTAATATGGAGTAATTACTTTTATTCCTCCAAACGGGCCAATTCTTCTCCTGCCAAGGCAAGATAAAAGTCACTTAAGAGGGGCCGGAACAATAGCACAGCAGGGAGGGTATTTGCCTTGCAAGCAGCTGGCCCAATTTGATCGCAGTATCCCGTATGACCTCTCAAGCCTGCCAGGAGTAACGTTTAAGCACAGAGCCAGGAGTAACCCCTGAGCACTGCTGGCTCAAAACAAACAAAAATGTCACATAAGAGCCAATGGACAGGGTGCTTGAAGAAAACAGCGAGATGCCACTCACGTGCTCCTCAGACTCCCAGGAGCCTGAGCACAGAGCCTAAAAAAGAATCCCTTTTCTCCAGGTACTGGGTTGCCCAATGCACATTTCCACTGCTCCCCAAAGCCAGCAGACTCAATATCTGAGTGCTCCCAGGAGCTACTGCCCTGTGTTCCCAGGTGGCCAGCCAGCTGGGAAGTGAGCAGAAGCTAAACTCTGCATGAGGCCATTGGCAGAAGAAGCAATACTGCCAGGAAGGAAGCAGGTGGCCCAATAGCTAAGGGGTTGGGAGACAGTTGAGACAGGAGCATGCACACCTGGGTGCCCCACAGGCCTCCGAAATCCAAAGCAAGAGAACTTACACACCTGCATAGGGGTGGTGGGTGGAGGAAGCTCTGAGGATCTTGAATCTCGTTCTGAGCTGATTCATGCAGAGATGGGATGTGTGAGGCTCCTGTTAGGAAAGTACACAATTCAGAGATGGCACATCCTTCTCCGTCCTGGTTGACCAGTGAGACCTTGGTCTTGATTGCAGCATCTAATTCTCTGATTTGAGTTGTTGGGGGCTTTGAAAAGGGGGTAGGAGGAAGCACCTGATGCACTGGAGCCACATTTCAACTGTTGATTAACTCAGAGCCAATCACTCAGGTCCTGGATCTGCATGGTTTTTGATGTTGGAACTTATGGCCTCATTCTTGTCACTAAGAAATTATTGGAAAGATCATGCAAAGGGACACATTTCAAGTATAGGATGCAAGCTTACAAACCAATAGATGTTATTTTAATCTTTTTTATTTTGGAGTTTTGGCCACACCTGTCTTACTCCTAGCTCCGTGCTTAGGAATTACTCCTCATGGGTTTGTGGAAACCACAGCTGGTGCAAGTTTGAACCCAGGTCTCCTGGGTGCAAGGCAAGTGCCCTACCCACTGTATTATCACTCTGGCCCCTAGATGCTAGTTTTATTTACTGGCTTCTACATAAACATAGGCTCCACTAATTGTGTTCCTGGAATTTCTTTCTCTCGTCTTCCCTGGAGGGTTCCTGGGCTCACAGTTCAGGACTATATACTGCCCCAACCCCGAGAAGGGCTGTGTCATGTCACTGTCTTCCTCAAACTTCTTTCAACTTCTCATTAACCAGGGCTTCTTACTAGGAATGGCCTGGTAGCCTGGAAGTATTTAGCACATCTGGAGATAATTGTGTCTGTCACAACTGGGATAGTTTTACAAGCATTTAATGTGTTGAGACCATGGACGCTGCCCAATTTTCTACAGAAAAGACCACAACAGAGAGTTTCTATGGCCTCAACTGGAGAAAGCTACACAGCTTTAAAAAAAAAAAACTATTCCCTGAGTGTGGTAGTTTTTCACAAAAGACAGAGTTGAGTGAGTAAATAGATCCAAGAGAGGGACAGATGAATGGATAGATAGATATATAGATGAGAGAAGATAGAGGTGGATAGGCAAATGGAGGGATGAATAGATAAAGTGAGATGAGATGGAAAAGGAGAAGGAAAGGGAGGAGAGGGGAAAGGAAGTGAGAGGAAAAGAAAGGAAGTGAACAAAATAGCAATAGGGCTAAGGTGCTGGGCTTAATGGTGTCATCTGAAGTTTGGTTCTCAGCATTGTATTATCTTCTACCACCTCTGATAACAACTACTGAGCACAGAGCTGGTAGTAGCCTTGCCCCCCACACACACACACACAAACACAAACACACACATACAGCCATGTGTGTACCAAATCACACTCCCCCAAAAGATAAGGCAATTCTTCCCAGTTGACTTGGTCCTTGTCTCCTTTAATAGCTGCAGTTATTGAGTTTTCAGAAACATGATCTCTGGAAACAACGTAGCACGCAAACTCCACTGAAAGTGTGAGAGATTTGGACTTGGGGTGAGCATGCCCATGAAGGTTTGTTGTATGTCTATATTCAGTTCAAAAGGTCCTTGCATGCTAAGTAGATCAAATAAGACAGAACTAATTAGTCCCATCCCTTGTAATTGTTTTCCAACACAATATTAAGGGTGTAATGGAGGAGAAAAGCAGGATATATTTAATCAAATCAATATCTCAGTGGGAGGAAGGAGGCAGTGGACAAAGATGGCGGCTTTGGTGAAGGAGAGCTGGGAGGTTTGATAAGAGGGAAGCTAGGAAATAGGGTACTGTCTGGGCCCCTAAAATACCACCTGGTTAGTGTTTCAGAGGCCTCTATATGTCTTCCAGACATGCTCAAACAGGGAGTATCTTGTGTATGAGGCAGACTGCGAGGCCCAAGTTGGGTGATGCCAAGCATCAATTTTCTATGGCTGGCACTGCTTTGAAGGAGATACAACCCTCCAGGTGAGTGCTCTGTACTCTTTTATCTTAATTTAAATTTATTTTTACCTACTTTAGTTAAACACCATGATCATAAGTTTGTTGTAATACATCTGGGTGTTTTGTTTTGTTTTTTTTTTTGGTGACAAATTTGTTCATGATGAAATTTCAGTCATACAATGTCCAAAACACTTCATCAATGCACATTTCCTGTCAACATTTCCCATTTTCCTTCCTCCCCCCTCCTGTTTACCCCTCACCCCCTGACTGGCATCTCTCTCTCTCTCTCTCTCTCTCTCTCTCTCTCTCTCTCTCTCTCTCTCTCTCTCTCTCTCTCCCTCCTTCGCTTCCTCCCTCCTTTTTAACTTTTAGACACTGTGATTTTCAATATTGTTACTGAAGGGGTCTCCTGCATATCACTTTCTCTCCTTTCAACACCCATTTCTTATCCAGTGATCATTCCCAACTGTTGGTCACATTTGTCACAGTGGTCTCTTTTATGCCCTAACTACACTCCCTAGCTCTTTGTAGTAAGCTTTCTACCACAGACTGGTCCTCCTGGCCTTCATCTCTATTGTATCTAGATATTATCACCATGATATCTTTTTTTAATCCCACAATTGAGTATAATTATTCTGTCTATCCCTCTCCCTCCAACTCATTTCACTCAACTGCCTAGCGGTAAGAGCCTCCAGCCTCATCATTCCTCATCACCCCCAAAGCTGAAGGAACGAGTAAGTCCTAGTACTGCCACAGGCTCATTGCCAGCCTTGTCTCAGCCATCACAGTCTTCTGCATCCAGTCTCTTTGCCACCCATGTGTCCTGAGCCCTTCAAGGCATGTTATCCAGCACTAACCCAACAGGATTGCTGCTACCACATCTGTGAGCGGTCAGCAGAATGGAACAGTAGCAATAGCTGAGAAGGTATGATTCTTCTGAGTGCCACAGAGCACCTGGCTCTGAACCTCCTACCTGTCTGCCATGATGCCAAATGCAGGCCAGAACAAGCTCTGTGCTTCCTTGCCTATTGTCCTTGACCATGAACTTATGTGGGCAGATGGCTCCTTCAGACAGTGGTTCCTACCTCACAACAATACCAAGATATCTTCCTCCTCTGGAACTAGTAACTTAACCCTTCAAGATGGAAAGAAAATATAAAGTATTGGTTTAGGTTTCAATAGTGTCCACATGTGTTGTTTGGGTGTACAAAGTCATGATCCTTCCCCCACCAAGTGCCCAAGTCCTTTGTGTAGGGCCCTGCCATCCTTCTAGCCCTCCTCACCCTCACTGCATGGAAATCTCAGGTCTACAGTCTATGACCAAGATCAAGCCTAAAGGTTTAACTCTTCAATAGTTTTCAACACTAGCAGTTAGAGCTTCCTTGGCTCACAGTCTGCCTCCCAAGAGACTGAACTCTATGCATCCATGCTGAGCTTTGTGGGGCTGCCTGGGGAAGGCCCTTTATTCCCATTCTGTCTTGGTCTGCCCTCTCTAGTGTGATGCTTTACCCAAAGAAGACCAGAAAATGGGAGCAGTCACTTTAAAGGGATGAAAACAACACGAATGGATGGCGTCCAGAAACATGGTCTTTACTTATTTGCAAGGTTTGGCCATTCCATACCATCAGTCTGTCACCTCACCCAGCAAAAGGCCTGCAGCTGGACTGTTCATCTCCCTTCCACATGCAGTTGTCACTCCCCTCTCAGCCTGGACAGCCAACGTGCTCCCTCCCCCAATTCAGGGTTCCCTATTTTATCTCTACTTTTAAAGAATAAAGGTGCTGTAAGTGAAAAGCTGGAGGCATTAAGGAGCTCAGAAATCAATCCCACAACACATTTAAACAGAGGCGATTCTATAGAAGCCCCTGAGACTCTCCCCAATAACGGCTGTGCCTGTGTCAATGCAAAAGGTTTTATCGCTGGCATCTTGGGAGCAGGTACAAGTGAAGAGTCGCAAGCTCAAAGATAGAATCAGGCAAAGGAAAGGAGGAAGGAAAGGCCTGTTTTCTTGCTTTCTTGCTTATCTCCTTGATGCATGGAGGGGGCTATCCCTGGGGAGGGGCTGTATTCTAGGGCGGGTGGGTAGGACAGCCTGGGCAGGAAGGTTTGAGCACACTCCAAGGAATGCTCCTTCAGAGGTTGGCCAGCGAATTGGCACCCCACTATAACCCCAGCAGGGCAGTGGCACCTCAAGGTGCCCATAACCTATCTCATCCGAACACAGATACCCTGACTCCCAGCAAGGGCAGGAAGTACTGAATGCTATGTGGGGACATCCACAGAAAGCAGGGAGATGACAGACCTCGCAAGACCTGGAGGAAGTACTCAGCAGCCTCCAGTCTCATGTCAAAGCGGAGTCGGTCCGCATCGAGGTGTTATAAGGGCTGAATTGGGAAGAAAGGACCCCGGCTTCAGATGGAAGAGCCGCCAGAGGATCTAGAACATGCCATATTGCTAACTGTCCTCCCGCCAGTACCTGTAACATCCCCAAAGGCCCAGGCAGAGCATTTTTCTGGACTACGAATAGACTCCTTGAAACCAGGGGCTGGAGGTTCCACAGAAGGTGCTGAGACAGCCCAGTGGCCTCGAAGCACCTTCTATTCTGCAGCCAGGCCTGCAGCTCTGTGTCACTTGAGGACATGGTGCCATCCCAATCAAGGCCGGAGGAGACCTCACAGTACCTGGGGAGACTTCTTGAGACCTCGGAAAACTCACACAACCTGAAGATAGGAGACACCACACAAGGCCTGAGCGACCTCATCGTACCAGGGAAGAAATCCTGGAACCTGGGAAAACGTCATGAGGCCTAGAGGTGATTCTCAAGCTCAGCAAAGAAAAGAAAGCTGCAAAGAAAATGACTAGTCAGGAGGAAGGGAACTCCTGCTTAGCCTCCAAAGCTGTGCCCAGCAGTGCTCAGGAAGCCTGCAGTGCAGGGGCTAAAACCAGAGTGCACTGCATGGTGAAACCAATATCAGCTATGTCTCCATTTTAAGAAATGAGTGAGATGTTTTTTCACCAGATATAAAAGCTCTAAGACCCTCTGTTGAGGCAGACCTGGGAAAAGAAGAATATTCATGATTGATGAAAATGCAAAATTTTACCAAAATGTTTGGAGTTCGTTAGTGGAAAACTTTTGCAAACAATTAGATGGAACAATCCCCATTTGAAATCAATCCTGCAGACATGTTCAAAGTTGACCAAATAAACCTGTTCATTGCCTCAGGAATCTGTCAGAACCAAGGAGGCATACAAATATCTATTGAAATGACACAGAAGAAACTTTTAGACTATTTAGTCAGAAAGTTTTAGACTATTACTGAGCATTAAATGACAAGTTACTTCCTCAGCCTACATCCAAGACCATGGTTTTAGACATTATTGATTAATCCTGGGAGGTGTTTACAACATGCAATAAATGTAAAATAAAGATACAAGCTGGTTTCTGCACACAATCCCTGTTATGCTCATTTATAAACTCAGTCTGTTATTCTTGCATTTAGTGCATATATAATCATAAAAAATATACTTTATAAAAACTCATCAAGGGTAAAATTACCCCATGCATCATATCTCCAACCTCAGGTGAAGGAGTCTAAAGCAGGTCACACATGAGGCTGAGGGTGAAACGCGTATAGTCTGGCAGTCTTCTACCTTGTATCTCCACACCACTACCTGCCAGAACTGCCATTTTTTACTGAATACAGAGACTACCCCCGGGTGGGGATGTAAGGACAGTATAAGGACAGATAGCTCAGGCGATCCTGAGCCAGTACCATATAGGTTTATAAGTAAGACAATCTCTGTTTTGGGGTAAATCCAAGTTGTAAACAAACATACAAAGGAACCAGGGATGATCTTTTTTTTAGGTAAAATAAGTCTATCCTAACCATCTAGGGGCCACAGCTAGAGTACTTTTGGTAGGGCATTTGCCTGGCTCACAACCAACCCCAGTTAGATTCCTGGCATCCCATATGCTTTTCTGAGCTCTCCAGTAGTAATTTCTGAGCACAGGGTCAGGAGTTGTTGCAAGTCAGCCCCTGAAGAGGTTGACTGATGGAGGGATGGAGGATGAGGTCTTTCCCCTTCAGCTTGGAGCACGCATCTGCCACACTGTCTAGCCGACAGTTCTTAGGTGAAATGGCGGGTAAACAGCTCGAAGACAGTCAGGCTTGTGGAAATATTAGCTTTATTCGGTGGACAAGACTGAAGTCCAAAGACTCAGCCTCAGTTCCAGCAAAAAGCCTCCTGCCTTCCACAGACCCTTGTTTTTATCCCCCAGAATCAGGTACCACCCAATGGTGGGATCAGATACCAACCAATGGTGGAAGCAGAATCAGGTACTACCCTAGGGTGGGGGCAGAATGCCAGGTCACACCCTAGGGTAGGGCACAATCACCAATCAGGTTAGGGTCAGTAACATAATAATCCCCTAAAATATTTACATACACAAGGAGTAACCCTTGCAAAATCACCAGGTATAACCCCCCCAAACAAAGCAAAAGAAACTATTCAAAAAATTCAGCACTCTTTTCTTTGCGGAAACAAGATCAGAATTTTCCATTGTTCGTCTTTTTCTCTAAGTGTTCTTCAATGAGCCTGAATTCCTTTGATGATGGGAACATTTGTAAAGAGAGAAGAAATTGTTGGAATACCTGTTTGTCCCACAGTTCCCTGGCTTTCAATTGGATTTTTTTTTTTTTTTTTTTTTTTTTTGCTTAACTGGAGAAGTTTCTGAAGACAGCTCCACCCTGCAGAAAACTCAAGAAAGTTGCCTGAGTCAAGCAGCTGTACTTCACACGCTCCTGCTGCCACTCCCCCTCATATTCTCTTTTCTCATGGGGATGCTGAGATGCATTCTTGTCCAGGGCCCCAAAGAACCTCCTGGGTACCTGGGAGATGGATGAGCCTGCACTCCAGGCAGCATCTGTGAGCACTGCAGAAGGTCGTTCCTCAGCAGAAATAGAAACGGATGTTATTTACACCAACCAGCACTGATTGCTTTACAGGCACATAAATCGAAGGCACACAGGTGGAACCAGAGGTTACAGATGGTGGCCAGGCAAAGTCAGTGTCAAGGACACTGACAGCCCCAGTCCTTGAAGGCTGCATGGGGGTAGCCAAGAGGTGACATGACAGATGCAAGCCATTGGGATTTGCAAGTGAGCCACTGAACCCCAGAACTGCAACAGTCAAGGGAGCTGGGTGTCGGAAGACATCTCACCAGACTGTAAGGCCATTCTCTATGGCTTCACTGATTTAACTTAAATCAAACTCGCCCACTGCAGCCTCCTTAACTCCCAGGCATTGTGGAAGCTGGTTCTCAGCATCCGTATTCTCCAACTTTGCAGAAGTCACGTTATTTGAATCATGTTATTAATCCCTATTAGGAAGTTTCTGCTGAACACTGCAGAATGTGTATCATTTCCTCAGTCGAGCAGAAGAAAGGGTCAGGGGTCTTCATTTGATAGCAGAGTCTGGACTCAGAGAGCTGGGGAAAGTTTCCTGCCATCACACGGCACCCAGATGGTGGATCAAGGCTTGACTTCAGGCAACCTGGCCCTCTAGAACTCCTCACTCAAGAGGAATCTGAGAGGTTAAAGGGTCAGAAGTGATGCTGTGTGTGAGGTGTGAACTATACCCCTGGGCTGGCCTGCCTGTTCAGAATCCACCTCCCTTACTGCCTACACAAAGGAACTGGAATTAACTGATAAATATTGTTTAGACCCCAGATCCATCAATTGGTGATTAATTCTATTTTATTATTCTGTACCTTTTTTAATGCAGACACTGCCAGAGTGTGATTACTGTCTCTCTCACTTTTGGCTTAAAAGTACATAGTGACAAGAGAAAGGATTGGCTCCTTAGCATGTGTCCCTTTTGTGGGGAGCACTGCAAGATGCTACCTGGGACCATTGGGACCTCTGCCTCCCCCAACATCCTGAATGTTTATTTTGTTGTTATTGTTTGTATTTTGGTTTGGGGGTCACACCTGGCAGCACTCTGGTGTTACTCCTGGTTCTGCACTCAGAAATTACTCCTAGAAGGCTCAGGATACCTGGAATCAAACTGAGGTCAGCCTAATATAAGGTAAATGCCCTACCGGCTGTGCTATTGCTCCAGATTCAGCATCCTGAATCTTTGACATGCAAACTTCATGCCACTGGATTCCCTTGCTGCCATGGTTGTCAGCCAGAAGTAGCCATTTCATTCAGTCTTCTAAGGACTGTAATTTTTTTAAGAACCCCCTGCACCTCAACTTAGCATCCTCAAGGTGACGCATAGAAGCATCTTTGTAGGATTAAACCAAACCACAGTTCCATGACCAACAGGGATGCTCTGCTGTGGCACTATGCAGGAAGATATAGCCCCTGTGATGCTCTACCTGCTCATCTGAACTGCCTGGCACCCCTGGGCACTGTCTGGCTTACTCAGGCCATCTGGGAAAGGCCTATTCAGCCTAGCTTCCTCTGCAGCCAAAGAAAGCAGCTATGGTTGTGGTTTCCACAACCTATGTCTACAGCTTCTCCAACTGAGAGTTTCCACTATCATCAGACTCACTGATCACTTGGTATATCCCTCATAGCCTCCAAGGAGCCATTCCAAGCCTACCCAATCCACAAGCCACCATGCCTGGGACTTCTGCTTTGCCCCCTGCCAGCTAGCTCTGCTGTCTGTCTCCCATTCCCTCCTCTCCCATTCCTCCATATCAGTACTCTACGAACTTCTCTAAAAAGGTGCTACAAAACAGAACTGAGCAGGCAAGCCCAGACTCCAGAAGTTGACAGGTCAGAGCACTAGCCTGCACCCCCTCTTGCAAGAAGGAGAAGAAGGAGTCCAGAATCCTCCCCACCATAGCTCATAGCCAGTAATAGACCTACATCTCACCATTACCCATCTCTGGAAGCAGCACCAGAAGCCTTTGGCGAGGGCAAAGTAATTCACACAAGCATTGAGCCCAAAAATATGTCTGCATTCGTTTCCCAACTCCTCTCAAGCTGCAGTAGAAATCAGCTTTTGAGTCTTTCCTCTTCAGGCTGAGAACAGCAAATCCATGTTAAAATCCCACATCTAAATATGTGCTTATGCATGTACAGCTTTTTTAGGGGCTACTAGTCATTAGGGGCTACTAGGCTTGCTTTCTGCACAGATTTATGAGAACAACAAAGGCTTGAAACGAGCTGTGTGGCTTGAACAAATCAATGGCATGGCTGCTACTGAAGTTACTGAAAAGGTGATGAAAGGTGAAGAGGGGAGAAAAGAGAGGTGGGGGAGAGGAAAAGGGAAAGAGGCAGGAAAAAGAGTAGGGTTCCTTGGCCAATTTCCATGACAATGAGATTCATTTTCATTTCTTCTCAGATTATGTGGGGCCCCATAGATTTGGCGAAGCAGTGATCCCAGCCTCCCAGTGCTTCAGGAAGGAGGATCATTCTGGAAAGTCAAGACAAGTAGAGAGAGACTGGTACTTCCCCACCATGTGAAGGGAGGTGGTGCTATGGGCCCCTCCTGGTCTATGGCAGCAGAGAGGTTCTCAAAAGGACTAAAGCCCTACAAGCAAAACCTTCACACCCAACAAAGTTTGAAATGGCCAAACAACCAGGCTGCATGTACTACCCAGCCCTACTGCTCTCAGCACTTCATGCCGCCATAAACCCTATTTAGAGAAATGGCGCTGCCAGGCTCAGCTCATGAAAAAATCTCAGAGGTGCTTCCTCCTCTGAAACACAGACAAGGGGTTCAGGTGACAGAAGGAAATAGTTCTCACCCCCAAACACAAAATTCACTTCAGATCAAACTGTTTGCCTGCAATATGGCCACACAGGCTTCCCATAACGGCACTGTCCCTGCACAAAGAGAAATGTCACTCTCAGCCCAGGAGTGGTTTTAGATTCCTCATGAGTATAAAAGGGCCCATGCGTGTCCCCCTCCCCCAAGACAAATAGAGGCACAGATCTCTTTCCCAAAAGTGTGTTTTAGTGGGATCTATACTCTAGAATCTCTTTGGAAAGGTTTTCCACAGACAAATGAAAGCCTGGTAATAACCACAATTATTATGCTATTAGTAGTAATATAACTCATGAAAACATATGCATCACACATGGGCCCTCTGCTGAGCAATGTTTAAGAGCCAATATATGGGGGGCTGAACACATGCCATCTCAGTTTTACCCATAGATTTTTATCTTCACATGTTTTTGATATAGGTATGTCATACACCCCAGCTTCTGGTGTGAAGGGGAAATAGCATGAAGTTGTGTTTAATCAGAGCATCTATGAACAGGTGTCTGTGTGTATGGGAGAGGGGAGAGAGAGATTCCCTCTTTATTATGTGGATGGAGACAAGAGCCTGAGTCAGTCCAACTCTGAAACTCTGTTCCAATCCCTAACTGGAGGCCTACAAAACAACACAAGGTGTTGTGCTTGAGTGTACACACAACCGTGTACATGCCTGTAGTCATGTATATGGAGAAGAGCAGGAAGTGACCTCTAAGATCAGCCTATTTGAGTATCAATACCAAAATCAGCCCTCCTTTTATTGAGGATTGACGAGAATAGGGCACATGGACTTACCACAAGCCTTTGCTTCTATATTTAGCCAATTATGCTCCTTTTACATCTATTAATCCAACTCTGACAACTTTCCATTTTCCCAAAGTAATAAGGGAGAAAGTGAAATTTCCAGTTGGAACCAAATGTCAACATCCCTATTCCCTCAAGTGGTGTCAAAGTGCTTTTTCATTCCAAAGACTTTCTCTAATTTAACCCCAACCACTAGGGACAATCTTATTGGCTGCTCTCTTTACTCAGCTCCTCCCTTTGAGCCCACCAAGGGCCTGGAGAAGATGAGACATGTCTGTGACAATCAGTGACAGCCAAGTGCACCTCCTTACGCCCTCTGACCTTGGGCAGGACCATGGAAGTCCAAAGCTGTGCATCCTGGATGTGGGTTGGGCCTCACAAACTGAAGGGTAGTGAGTCTAACCACACAGGCACCTCAAGTCATTGAGGCTGTCTGTCTGTCTGTGAGTACATCTGTGTGTGAGACACCTGTACCCAAAGCATTTATGCATGCACAAACAGTATCCTGCCAACACCATAATCATTCAAAGCTGAGACTAATAGGTTTGACTCTAACGCTGCCTTACCCCTCACCTCAATTTTAATGCACACAAACTCTCTCAATATCTAGAGAACCCACTGAGTACCTATATTCTGTCTCATTTTAGCCTTAAAGCATCTTCCTCAAAGGTCCACTGGAGAGCTGTGTCTTTTTTCCAAAAACAGAAACTTCTACACCTCAATACCCTCTTCACTACCAATTGTAGAAAATCTGCTTCCTTGAGCATGCACACTTCCTCTGCCTTCCGCACTCACTCAGAGTTCAGAACATTATTTTTCACAGAGTGACTCTCTTGAGTCATGTTGTTGTTAACCATGTATATGATCTGTATGTACATCAAATGTTTCCAAGTTCATGGCTCTAATTTGGAATATCTATGTTCTTACGTAGTATGCCAACATGAGAGAAAAATCTCAGATCTTTCTGCCAATGCCTCCAAGTCAGCCTTACAGCCTCATCCAATCTATTCCAGGGCAGCATTTCTTAGTCTCTGTTCTCTGATGCTTTATTCTGTTTTTTTGTTTATGCCGACATGAAAGGAAGGGGCAGGGCACCCCATCCCCTATCACCCTCCTGAACCTTCCTTCCCTAACCTTCAGTATAAGTTCTGATTATATGGAGGGCTTGTTTGGTCCCTGGATACTAAAATAAACCAGAAGTGAGATTCCAGAACATTTCCATTAGGAAATATTTACTTCCCTGCACCTGCCTATTGACTTCTTGAGTCTGTTCAAGTGCCCCAAATAACAGGAGAAGGTGAGTTTCTGGCTTTTGCTTGCTAAAGATGCTTTCTCCACCCTCCATCTGGGAGTACACACACTAGCCAGCCTCTGGGAATTTAGAGAAATCTTTCTTTGTCTTTCTGCTATTCTCAATAGGTCTGAAACTTTACTCTCTCATCTTTATTTGTTTTCCTAGTTGCTGTCACACAAACTCACCCCTTGCTATTGTTCTGAAGTTCCATCCTCTCCTGTACTTTCATCTCTGCAAAAGCCTGTCTTCTTGATGAAGAAAAAGGGACTTTCTATGCAAAACTTCACTGTCACTTTTATGACAGGAGAGCCTAGCATAGACCCTAGATTCAGTTTCACTTCACAGAAGCTTGGTCACACTTAAATCAGTTCTGAGAAACCATAAATTCCAAACACAACACAAAGAAAGCCCAAGGCCTTTTAGTGACAATGGAAGGAATATGAGGGAAAGACCTTTGGGGAGTCACAGGGTCAGACATGGAATTGCCTTTCAAAGTGTTATAAGATTCAGAAAGGACTGAGAGGTTGAATAACATGATGGGAGTCACACAAATATTTTGTAGAAATATGAAAGTAGGTTTTCCATAACAGGATTTCCAAGGATGTCTACCTCTTCATCAAAGCAGATAAATATTCTTTTTGGGGGGTTGGTTTTTGGTTTTGGGGTTACACCTGGCAGTGCTTAAGGGTTCCTCCTGGCTCTGTGCTCAGAAATCGCTCCTGGCAGGCTTGGGAAACCTTATAGGATGCCAGAATTTGAACCACTGTCCTTCTGCATGCAAGGCAAATGCCCTACCTCCATGCTATCTCTCAGGCCCCCAGATATATATTCTTGAGAAATACTTTGGCAACACTTGACATTTAATGTAGAATAATATGTGAAACTATAAGTAATACCAGTGAATTCTATTTAGAAGATTGAGAATTTTGTATTTTCAACTTATTTCACCTCGCAGCCTTAACCATGTCATTTAAAACTGTTTCTCTTTGCCCTCAAAATAAGTCATATTTGCTTCTTTTTTTTTTTTTTTTTAAGAAAAAAAGGTCCTGAAAGACACCAACAAGCATGTGGCCAGACATCATATAAGTGATGACTGCTGAGACCTTGACAAGTGTCCATCAGGCCAGTTCTTCATGTCACCTGCAGAGCCAAGCCAGGTTCAGGCAGGAAGGGACCAAGGAGAGACCCAGGATGGCCAAACAAGCAGACATCTGCTTCCAAGTGTCCCTGTACTGTTCCCTGAAGCCTACATCACTTTTCCACTTATTGGCTGGGCTCTGGGGATGATTCATCTTAGACTTCCTGGGCAGGGATCCATTTCAATTTCTAAATGGGCTCCCCTTTTCCATTGCATTAAGAAATGAGGCCGTACTTTCTGGAAGGACGAGTGAGTTTGTACACCCTGGACCTGGGATCTGCTCAATGCCTGGTGCCACAGCAGCACACTGGAGTCTGCAGTTCAAGATCCAGGAGGCAGAGAGAGGCCAAAAGGAACTATGAGTTGAAGAAGCATCTGGTGACACTACTTGCAACACATCAGTCATGTGTCCCTGTTTGCGCACACAAAAAAATAGCATACATGACCAAAAAAGATGTGTGCCAATCTTGTGGATGAAGGGGACAAATGGATCATCCTAGACCAGGCCTCCATATGGGTAGGGAGCAGCCAGGGAAAAAGCCAGTTCCACGTCAAAGCTGCCAAAACAGAATCCGGGGTTTCTCGGTGCAAAGAGCGACTGTGATTCATGCTCAGAGAAAGGACTCCAATAGGAGGGGGAGTGCCTGCATGTGACATCAAGACTCAGAACTTGGGGTGTGGGGAAGGGTGGGGCAGTCTATCCTACCCTATCCCCGAGGGAAGTGAACACAGTCACTGTCCTGTGAACCACACCCTGGGGTTGCAAGATGGTTCCAAAGCACAGCAGGAAGCAGGAAAGGGGAAGCAAGGACAGTCTGGGGTCCACCCCGAATCTGAGAGCATCTCACCTCTTCAGCCAGGGAGACACAAAGAATTACTGGACCAGTTGCACGCAGCAGGATGTGAGAGTCAGTTCTGACGCCCAGGAACTGTCTTCTTCAGTGTGGGGGCCCATCTGGCTTACATCCCACATCTTAAAGTCACCCAAGCACCTACAGTGTGGCCAGGGTGAGCCCCAGAATCAGAGGACCCAGACGGCATTTTATTCAGTGCTTCACTACCAACCACAAACCTGGTTGACCAGCATTTGATTGGTCTAGGAGGAATTCTTAATTTATTTTATTTAAAATAAAATTCATCTTATTTTTAAATAAATAAAAAGAATGGCTGGATACTGTGTACAATGTCCATTTTCAATGTTCCTTCGAGTCCTTTGTCTCTAAAGGTTCCTATCCTTACTATATTCTTCGTTTAGGAGCAGATATCATCCTGATGCATGCTATAGTCCAGGGGTCCTCAAACTTTTTAAACAGGGGGCCAGTTCACTGTCCTTCAGACTGTTGGAGGGCCAGATTATAGTAAAAACAAAAAAATATGAACAAATTTGTATGCACACTGCATTTATCTTATTTAGAAGTGAAGAAACAAAATGGGAATAAATGGAATAAATACAATATGTGGCCCACGGGCCGTAGTTTGAAGACCCCTGATAGTCCTTCCACCCAGAAATAACACACACACACACACACACACACACCACATAGCATTGTATATATACACTTTTATACAATTGCAATCTGGTATGTCTGGTCTTATGAAAAAATTATATTTATGTCATACATATAGTTCTTTTCCAGCGCTATTTTTAGAGTTTTCATATAGTGATCTCACAGTTTTGACCTTAAAAATCTGTGTCCCTTAAGACAGAATATACAGTCTACTAAGAGAAAAAATTATAAAGCAGATCCAAGGAAACAGAAGAACATTCTATATGCATCCTGTGATATTTGTAGAGGCAAATCTGTGATAAAATCTAACTATTTGAGGGGACTATATAAATCCACCAGATCTCAGCCATTCAAAGTCTAGCTATTTTTAAGCAACACTTAGAGGGCATCAGCCATAGAGTTGTCGAATGCAAGGTTGAGTCATCCTGTTTGAAAGAGAAAAGCAAATATTTCTCAGTCTACCCGGACTCCTTCTGAATCAATCAGCTGCTTCCCTTGCTGATCTCGCCATGGGGTCAGAGAATGTCCTGCTCTCTTCTCTGAGGATGCCCAGCTGTGGCTTCATATCAGGTGGGCCCCCCAACTGGTCACCTTTGCTTGCCCTCACCTGCCTGTATGACAGCACCTTCCTTGCAGAGGCACTTCAGGGAAGCAGAGGAGCCTGAAGACTGGACTCCCAGGATGGTGGAGATTAGAGATATGCTGAGACAGGCTTTCCTCCACTGAGTCTTTGGTGTGGTCAGGCAGGGGCAGCTGAGACAGACTGTGCTCCTGTACCCTCCAGGCTGAGCTGATGGGCACTGGGGCACCCAGTATGGCCCCTGCCCTCTGTCTTGTTGGGAAGCTCATGTATCCACTGCCTGAGACCCTGTGTCAGGGTGTGGGGTCCACCTGCTCTGGAGGTTGCAGTAATGGTGCTTTTAGACAAGATTGACACTTAGGTCTGAGGAAAGCAGGGGCCATCTTGAGGTGCATAGCAGCCTCCACAACAGGCTAAAAAGTAGAGAAGTTGCCCCAGGAAGAGGGAATTCAGCACCCTGATTGCGTGTCTGGCACCTCCTTTCTGCCCTGGACGCAGTCTGCCAGGACCCTCTCACATACCACCAACTATTCTCACATACCACTACTGTGAGAGCTCACCCTTCTCTTCCTCTCAACAAGGATATGGGGCTATGCATGTATGCCTACCTTTTCACTGGAGGATTTTAGTACATGGAAGCTTCTAGCAGAACTTGTGACCCAAAAATCAATTTTTTAAAATGGAAAGCTGGAAGAGAAAACCCCCCTGATGTGTGAGTCAGGGAGTCTCAGCAGCTTTATATTTTGTTGTACTTTTGCCAGATTTTACTAATATCACACATTATAGTGTATTGAATTTCTTTTTATTTCTTTATTTATTTATTAAGACACACACCTGAATGTGCTCAGAGGTGACTCCTGGCTCTGTATTCAGAAATGGCTCCGGGGACTATATGGGATGCCAGGGATTGAACTCAGGTTCACGCCAGTCAGCTGTATGCCCTATCACTGTGTTATCACTCTGGCCCCTGTGTATTGAATTTATAATCAGAAGACTGGTTAATAAATTTTAAGGCTTTTTGTTTGTTTGCAAAAGGCACTTCTCGGGGATCACTCATGGCTCTGTTCTCAGGGTTCACTCTTGGTAGAGCTCAAGGGACCAGAAATGGTGCTGAGGATCAAACCCAGGTCAATTGTAAACAAGGCAAGGTCTTACTTGCATTACTATCACCCCAGCCTCACAGTCACATTTTCTGTAAAGAGAACTGTTAAAGGTCATACCCTCTTTGCTGTGTGTCCAGACCCAGAAATATGAGGGTGCACCAATCACCCAACCCACCCACACCTAAATTTTTCCAACCACCAGGCACAGTTCACTCATTTGGCAGAGTCTAAAGAATGGGCTTAGAGTCAATGGCTCAAATTTTACCCATTTCATGACATTAAGATAGGAGTTTACTGGGATTTAGGAGCACAGATCCAGTTTCAGAGCCAGAAAGCACCCCCTCTCCAGACTGGAGCTCCCTACAGTCAACTCCAGCCCAGGGCCCAAAGGGAATGTGTGCACCCTTTCCATGGCTAATCAACTCTTCAAGCTCCAATGTGATCCTTTGCAGAGCCCCAAGGAAGAGAAATACTCTTTTGGACAGTGCCTTCGAGATGATTCCATGGCCAAGAAGAGCAAGGTCTGTCCTGGTTGCCAACATCAAGAAATGGGTTTTTTGTTCGTTTGTTTGTTTGTTTGTTTGTTTGGACTCCGAACACTGCTCAGGGCTCACTCATGGCTCGTTTCTCAGAAGTCACCCTTAGCAGAGCTCAAGCGACCAGAGTTGGTGCTAGGCATCAAATCCAGGTCAATTGTATGCAAGGTAGGGCCTTACCTGCAGTACTCTCTCCCCAGCCTGGCTGGAGTAGGTACAGAGAGAGTGGCTAGAGTAGGTAGGTACAAGTGAATGATCAGTCTCACCCTGCCTGTGTCTCGCCCCTACTGCCTATTGGCTTCCACAGAACAATGCAAGTTTGCAAAGTCACCTGCAAACACAGAAACCCAGAAATAGCCCAGCTGCCAGCATATTAGGATCAAGTGCCAGACCCAAGAGGCTTCCAAAATTTAAATCAGACTGTGCTCAATTAATGACCAGAAACTCCAATTTCATGTTAATTCATTTTAATTAAAATGTCTCCCTCTGCTTCCCCACCAGGGCTTACTGTAGGCACCCCAGCAATCTCACCATGGCCCACCCTGCCGCAGAACCTTCAAGAAAAATGCAAACCAAACACACTAGGGCGGGCCCTTGGGGACTCGGGGAAGAGGGAGATGCTAATAAAAAAGCAAACCAAGGAATCAGTGCTCAGAAACGATCCCCCAGTGGCATGAAACTTATTTCAGATGATCAAAGCCCCAAAGTTAAGCATCTTAAGATATCGCAAAAGATTTTCCCAGATCTTCCAAGGTGACTGCAGTGAGGTGAGGTGATGAGGCATCAACCCTCATGGGCATTGGCACCACCCCTCTGAAAGGCGCCAAGGAAAGGACCCTCTGTCCTTAGCCACCCAGGTAGCAGGGAGTCATTTGGTCCAGTGGATGAGGGAGAGGAACCTCTTCACTGGGGACAAGAAGCAATTCAGTTCTGCACAGTTCATAGCACAGAAAGGAACTGTAACCCCACACCTTTCCCATGACACCCCACATCGAGTGAGAATTGGAGTCACTACTCCCCACCAGTTCCTACACTCAGGAACATGACATTCTTCCAGAAACATCTTCGATAGGAATATTTGCATTCTTTGCCACTTTGCAGGCAGACAGTGAGCAGTATCCATCCACCTTCCATTTCTCACATAATCAGGAGGGTTAAGAGTCAAATTTCTCCACCACCACTGCAACTGCCCCTGTTTTCAGTCACAGAACTGCTCATCGTTGACTTCTGAACAAAGCTCTCACTCAGATCATAGATGCATCTTCCACCACCCCCTTTTTATTGCTGTTTTGCTCAGCTGGGCCACTGGAACCCATTTTCCCCTGAGCCCCCAAATAAAGATTCTTCTAAAGTATCAGCTGTGGGTGGATAGGTCCTATATATTTTGGGGGTGGCTACAGTTATTTGGAAGGTCAGCCATCAAATAGGACTCATTTTTCATCAGAGACAAAGGCAATACCAAGGTCTTTTCTATTTGTCTGGAATTAGGCTCATTTTGTAACAGTGATAACATGACTGCACTGCAGCCATTTCCTTTGAACAAAATAGGTTCAAAAAATTCATATCTTTAATAAGTCATAAAGCAATCATTGATCAAGAAGGCAAAGTTTTAATGAGATTTGCAAAACAAATGATAAAGCTAAAGTCATGTATTTGTAGGGAAAAAAAACAGCCTAGGAGCACTTATTATTTCAAAATTAACTATTTGCACCAAAATTAGAATAAATGAGTTATTAGGTTTTAAATTTAAGGAGAGTGTGATGGAGAGTATGATAAACTAATATTCCTGGCTGTAAGCTTATTGCTTAATTCAAGTAAGTTATTCAAATTAATAGTTTAAAGCTATTGGTTACGTATTGAAGGAGCCCAGACACTACTTTGATTATTCACACTTACTCTTTTTAAACTAGAGATTTTGTTTGCTTGCCCATATTTTTACCTTTTCCCTGGTCCTGACTCTCTTTTCTTAGTTAACTAATGTTTGGAGACTAGTTTATTCTGTGCTTAGCTTTATTTCTTGATGAATTGAGTAATCATATATTCATAACAAGTCCATGATCTTCTAAACTGTTCTACTTTTCCAGTATCTTCCAAACTCTTCTCTCTCATAAGGATGTTTCTGAATTTTTTTTGCTCAGTAGTTGATAAAAATCTCCTTCTATAGAAGAGCTACATAGGTTTGGAGAAATAATACAGCAGGTAGAGACCTTTGCATATGGCCAAACAGGTTCAATCCCCCATCATCCCATGTTGTCAATAGATCACCGTCAACAGAAATTCTCGAGGGCAGAGAGAGAAGTAAATCCTGAGCATTGCTTTCATGGTCCCCCCACTGGACCATTTTATTAGTGTAGACCATTTGTTTGATGCCAAGAACTGAGGATGTGGTGTTTGTTGACCCTAGAATGAAGACCACCCAACCCTCTTGTATATGCTTAGGGTATATCAAGGGCCAAACCTATCAGAGCTGGAGTCATGGTAAGGGGGTTTATTTGATGCTGGGAATTTGAGTTGGGTTTGTTAAATCTGTAAGATCTTCTCCTAAAGCCAAAGGACCCAGGTAGGAAAAAAAGAATATTTCTACAATTACTAACAAAGTAAAATTCAGATTTCACCATGATTGCAGTAAGTCTTCTTGTTATTTCAGTGGACCTGATGTGGGAGATGACATGATATGCAAGCATTAATTTGACCTAAAATTTTGATTTAAACCTATCCTCTTGAAGATTATATCTTTCCATATATTTTCTCTCAACTTGAGTTCTTCAATTAAGACTGTCTTTCAGTGAGCTGACAATAATTGTTGCCTTTTCAATTAAGAAACATGAACACAAAATTCCATCTCTTAAAATTTAACTGCTATTCCAGTAGTGAAGTCATTGATAAAATCTTTCTCCAGGGGCTAGTTTTCTCTAGTGTGTCTTCCATAAAGACCATATGTCTGGGTTTTATGTAAAATAAAGTTTGCTAAAGAGAATATGAGGAAGGGTGTGTATACCTATTGATACACCTGGTATATTGCTTGAGTTCCCAAAGGTATTTAATTATGTTTGCTACTAATTGTGTATATATTTACACATACTTAAATATGCTTGTTTGTAATTCACAGGGGCAAAACCATGAAGTCCTAAGAGCAGCTGAGCTCATTGCCATTCAAGCCAACCACAGCTTAGGTAATGGAAGTTCTCAAATCTCTGAAACATTTGTCATTTGAATTTTAGAATTCTCTTTGTTCTGTCCTCTCATCCTGAGGGTTGGAGATGATATAACCATGACAGAAGGTGCAAAATTTCTTTCCAAGTTGTGGGCCTTTGCAAAGTTCTTTACCAATACTCACAATAGAATGAAAATCTCTTGATAATTTGAGGCGGGGACCCAGAGCTGGGGAACCCATGTCACAGAGACAACAGAGTCAAGAAACACCATCACAGGACATAAAGAATGTCACACTACAGTCATGACAGTGGGGATACAACACAGGCCCATACCATGCTTAGAGAACAAAGATAACCCAAAAAATACCAACCATCTATTTACCCTCTCAGATAAGAACTTTAGAGAATAAATATGGAGGATGTTCATAGCACTCACAGGAAACAAAAGATTCCTGGAAACAAATATGAGAAGACACAAATTACCAGAATTTGTGGGACACGGCAAAATCAGTACTAAGAGAAAAATTACAGCTTTGCAAGCACATATCAGGAAGGAAGAAGGGGCCTACATAAATAACTTAATGGCACAGCTTACAAAATTGGAAAGTGATCAAATGAACCAAAAATAGGAAAATGGAAGTAATAAAGCTTAGAACAGAAATCAGTAAATAAAAAATCCAAAACTTAATCCAAAAAATAAATGAAAGCAAAAGATGGTTCCTTGAAAAAGTAAAGATCAATAAACTACTACAAAACTCACAAAGAAAGAGAGAGAAACTTAATAAACTGAAGTAGACATAAAAAGGGAAAGATTACTTTAGATACTACTGAAATTTAAAGTTTAATCAGAGTCTACTTTGAGAAACTCTATGCCACATAACAAAAGAACCTGGAAGAAATGGATAAATTCTTGGATTCTTATAACCTCTCAAGGTAGAACCAAGATGATCTAGCATATTTGAACAGATCCATCACTATTGAGAACATTAAAATGGTAACCAAAATCTTGCCAAAAACAAAGCCCGGGCCCAAATGGATTCACTAACAAATTATTTCAAATATTCTAAGAGGACCTATTGCATATACTTTTCAAGCTCCAGGAAACTGAAGAAACAGAAACACTCTCAAATAGTTTTTATGAAGCTAACATCACTCTGATACCAAAAGGATACAGAGATGCCACAAAAAAATGAGAACTATAGACCAATATCCCTAATGAACACAGATGCAAAATTCCTAAACAAAAGACTAGCAAATAGGATCCAAGCCTTGTCAAGAAAGTCTGCACTGGTGAAGGGTGGGGGGGTGCTGTTTATGACTGAAACCCAACTACAATCAAGCTTGTAATCATGGTGCTTAAATAAAGATTAAAAAAAGAAGAAAGAATGAAAGTCAAGTAGGATTCATTTCAGAGATGCAAGGATGGCATCTCTGTATCAAGTATTGGAAATACTTGCCATAGCAATTGGGCAAAACATAGATATCAAGGGCATCCAGATAAGAAAGGAAGAAGTCAAGCTCTCACTGTTTGAAGATGATACAATACTTAGAAAATCCTAAATATCCTATTAAGAAACTCCTAGAAATAGTAGATTCATATAGCAAAGTGACAGACTACAAAATTAATGCACAAAAAGCAATGGCCTTCTTATACACAAATAATGATAGAGAAGAAATGAACATTTAAATAAAACCATTCACAATAGCACCACAGAAACTCAAATACCTTGGCATCAACTTAACTAAAGAAGTGAAGGACTAATATAAAGAAAACTATAAAACATTACTTCAAAAAATAAAATAGGACACAAGGAAATGAAGATATATATACCCTGTTCATGGATTGGGAAGAATAACATCATTAAAATGCCAACACTCCCCCAAAGCATTACACAGATTTAATGCAATCTTTCTAAATATACCCATGTCATTCTTCAAAGAAGTGGATCAAACACTCCTGAAATTTGCTTGGAACAATAAACGTCCAGGAATAGCTAAAGCAACCCTTATGGGAAAAATATGGAAGGCATCACTTTCCCCAACTTTAAATTGTACTACAAAGCAATAATCATTAAACAGCATGGCACTAGAATAAAGACAGACCCTTAGATCAATGGAATATAATTGAGTATTTAGAGAATTACCCTCAGATATACAATCAATCTTTGACAAAAGGGCAAAAAAAAAAAAAACAAAAAACCACTAAATAGAGCAAGGAAAGTCTCCAACAAATGGTTCTGAGACAACTGATCAGTCACATGCAAAAAAGCAAACTCAGACCTATATCTAACACCATGCACAATGGTCAAATCCAAATGGATTAAAGACCTTGATATAAGACCCAGAACCATAAGGTATATAGAAGAACACTTAAGCAAAACACTCTATGACATTGAAACTAAAGGCATCTTCAAGGAGGAAACAACACAGTCCAAACAAATGGAATAACAGATAAACAAATGAGATTACATTAAACTAAGGGGCTTCGGCACTTCAAAGGAAACAGCAACTAGAGTAAAAAGGTCACTGATGGAATGGGAGAAACTAGTCACCCAATACCCATCAGATAATATCTAAGATGTACAAGATACTGACAGAACTTAACAAGAAAAAAAATCTAACTCCATCAAAACATGGGAAAAAGAAACAAACAGATATTTTCTCAAAGAAGAAATACAAATGGCTAAAAGGCACAAGAAAAAATGCTCCATGTCACTAATAATCAGGGACATCCAAATCAAAACAACAATGAGGTACCTGAGGTACCATCTCACACTACAGAGACTGTTACACATCACATAGCACAAGAACAACCACTGCTGGCGTGGATGTGGGGAGAAAGGAACTCTTATTCACTCCTGGTGGGAATGTCATCTAGTCCAGCCTTTATGGAAAGCGAGGTGTAGGGAGGACAATTTGGTGATGGGAATCCCCCCTGATTCTATGTAAATATGTACCTAAAATGTTATTGTCAACAATATGTAAGACACTATGATCAAAATAAAAATTATATTTAAAAAAAAAAACTTGGACATTGAGCTCCTATATGATCCAGCAATACCACTCCTAGGGATATATCCTAGGACCACAAAAACACAATACAATAATGCCCTCTACACTCCTATGTTCATAGCAGCACTATCTAAAATAGTCAAAATCTGTAAACAACCTAGATGCCCAACAACAGATAAGTGGCTAAAGAAACTGTATTACATCTATACAATGAAATACTATGCAGCAGTTAGAAAAAATAAAGTCATAAAATTAGCCTATTCATGGATGGGTATGGAAACTATTATGTTGAGTGAAATAAGTCAAAGGGAGAGAGATAAACACAGAATAGCCTCACTCATCTTCGTGGGATTTTAGAAAAATTAAAGACAGTATAACTATTATGCCCAGAAACAATAGAGATGAGGGCTGAAAGGACCAGCCCATGATATGAAGCTTACCATAAGGAATTGTAAGTGCAGTTAGAGAAATAACTACACTAACAACCATCATGACAATGAAGGAGAGAGGAATACAATGCTTGTCTCAAAGACAGGCAGGAAATGAGGGAAGAGTAAAATGAGGGAATTTGGTGGCAGAAAAGTTGCTCTAGTGAAGCAGGTTGTGCATTTATGGCTAAAACACAATTACAAATGTACTTGTAACCATGGTGTTTAAATAAAGAATTTTTTCAATAAAAAACTCCATATTAAGAAACAAAATAATTCAAATGTTTGCCACTGTGAGAGTTGTAGCATTTCAGAAAAAAATATTTCAATTTAACCTAAAAATGACAGTGCTCTAATGGTGTCATGAAATTCCTCTACAGAAGGCAGCTGAGATAATTGGCTAAGGATGAGCAGAAAGGGGCCCTATGGCCAGACTCTTCTACTGACCCAACTTTACCCCTGACACCTGACTTCTGCTTGCAGCAGATGGGACATATTGCTAGAAATATTGCTGCCCCCCCCTCACACACTAACACATACAAACTCAATAATACCTGTAAAATATTCCTTATTCACATTGCTTGACTATTTGGCTATTTCATATTGTGATGGATGATTTTATTTTATGTAAATATTTAATTATCTTTTTAGGTTTTCTAACTCTGGAGCAGGTCTCTTGCTATCTCTAACAGCCTATTTGAGTCTCCACTTCTTGGTATATTATGAGAGTTAGAATCTTTGGAGATGCGGGGGTGCCATTTCTCTGACATGTTGACTATCCAGTCACTTCCTTTCAGCTCTGTGTTATTCCCTCTCAGATAAGTATCTACTTTTCTAATAGGAGATCAGAAACTCAAACAACTTTTAATTAGCTAATGGCTCTTAATTGGGGTCTGCACTAAGGTCAAGACTAGTCTGTTTCCAAAGCATTCAAGAACCATGGACTCCCCTCCAAGGTATAGCTGCGTCTTGTGTCTCCATTAACCTACTTATATCTATCCTAGACATCAGAGTAGATTTTGCCCAAGTGAAGGATCTCTTTTAAGGGTGAAGTAAGATTAGTTTCAACCTAACTCATCCTTTATTTTCCTCTTTCAGAATTAAGATACAAGCTATCAGCAACCAATACTAAGTCAGCAGTGCCTAAAGGAGCTTCTGAGAAAATAGTTTAGATGATTCGCAAGCTAAGTGTAAAATATCTGTCTCTCTGTCTTCCAGATAGTGAAGGAAAAGGAGTCATATTAATGAAAGGATTGAAAAATTGAGATCTGTGAAGAAAATGAAAAAGTAATCAATAGGATTTCATGGGATATAAGTCTTATTGCTGAGGAACTTGTGGAATCAATGTGAGCAACAAAGACTTAGACCATCAGCTGTTAAGTCTGAAAAGTCTCCACTTACTTGTCTAGCTACCGTGGCTCTTGTTGAGATTGATAAGCCTTATAAGGCTGGAATTCAGAATACTACAGCCATCTCTTGGACAAGAATAATTCCCAATAGTTCAATTCAAACACGAAGGAATTATCTCTTTCATTAGAAAATAAGGAGAAAAGTCTAGATTGACAGAGTGAGAGGCTTTTCAAGGGCTAATTTAACTCACAGAAAGATTTCAATTGGAAATATTTGAGATATTGAGAGATTTCCATTTCCTGGGCATTGGGTTCAATCATCGTGTTCAAAGTGACAAAGCTAAGAGTACGCAGCTAGTGACAAGTAACCAGAAAGACCTTGAACCCTGTTCATTATGTGTTGGTTACTAGCCTGGGAAAGTAGGGAAGGTTCTGTAGTCTGTGATAAGTCAGGAATTTCCTTCCTTGGGATAAAACACATCCTTCAGTAATGAACTTTACCACAACATTGTAAAAAAGCAGCTTCTCTTTGAAAATATTTTGTGATAAGGGAGTACACAAGATGGGTTTTGCTGCCTTTGGGCTAACCAGTCTATCTGTCCTTCAAGCACAAGCAAGGATCATTTGCATTTTTGAAATGGAAGAGAACCGGGCCCAGAGAGATAGCACAGCAGCGTTTGCCTTGCAAGCAGCCAGTCCAGGACCAAAGGTGGTTGGTTCGAATCCCGGTGTCCCATATGGTCCCCTGTGCCTATTTCTGAGCAGACAGCCAGGAATAACCCCTGAGCACCGCCAGGTGTGGCCCAAAAACCAAAAAAAAGAATGGAAGAGAACCAAAGGGAACATTAACATCTTTGTGATTATGTTTAAGGATTAGGATCCAATGCCTTGTTCACTCTAGGTATAGTGATGTTGTCTTCCCCACGTAAATGAATACTAACTCTGAATGCTGGAGAGGAACAAGAATACAATCTAATATTAGATTGTGCATTCTCAAGAAAGAACAAGGTTACCCAAGTATTGGTCTTGGCACCACAAGGAAAGGAATGATCACCTATTGTGGCCCTGAGGTCCTGAGCAAACCCACATTCCTGCCCAGGATTGAGTCTGGATGTTTTTAGTTTGTTTTTTTGGGTTCTGTTGGCTGTTGCTGTTAATGCTGTTTATTTGGGGGTTGGAAGAACTGATTCAAAGTAAGTAAAATTCTAGGGGCTGAAGAGATAGCATGGGGGTAGGGCGTTTGCCTTGCTTGCAGAAGGATGGTGGTTTGAATCCTGGCATCCCATATGGTCCCCCGAACCTGCCAGGAGCAATTTCTGAGTGTAGAGCCAGGAGTGACCCCTGAGCGCTGCTGGGTGTGACCAAAAAACCAAAAAAAAAAAAGTAAGTAAAATTCTTTATTAGATTTTTGATGATTAGTTTTGGCTTGTCTTTGGCTTCTGATTTAAGAGAATAGTTTATGAATTTGAGTAGAAAAAAAATCACCTAATTTCCCCTCTTGTTTTTTTAGCTCTTTTAGGACAATTCTTTTGCCAAATGTCCTTTCTGCTTATAGTAACTGAAAGTATTTTTAAAAGGCCTTATTCCCATTGGCTTTTTGAAAATTAAATTGCATTTCACATATCATAAAGCTCATGAATTTAAAGTCTAAAATTCTGTGATTATTTTAGTATATTTACTTTTGTGTGTGACATCATTATGACTAATGCCACACTATTTCCTTAGTGAACTCCTGGGCCTTTTGGTCTTCAGGCCCAATTTCTTCTCCACCCATCTCCGAGTAAACACTGCTGTCCCTCTGGATTTTCCCATTCTGGAAATTCATAGAAATGATATCATATCATTTGCAACTGATTTCTGTCTGGCTTTGTTCAAACAGAAATGCAGCTGAATGTTTTCAAAATCTGTCATGTTGCACCATGGATTACTTCTGAATTCTTCATAAAGTTGAATAATATTTCCTTGTGTGGATGCATATATCACTTGTGTTTGCCCATTCATCACTTGATTAGTTTTTTGAGTTCTTTCTTTTTTGTTATATTGAATGGTGCTGTTATGAAGATCTCTGTCCAAGATTTTATGTAAATAAGCTTTTCAGCTTCTTTGCTCTCTGTCAAGAAGAGGAATCACTAATTCAAATGCTAATTCTAAGTTGAACTTTTGAGAAAAGTTTTCAACTAAACTTCTCCTACATAAATTTACATTCCCAGAAGAACAGATGTGACTTGAAAGTTATCCACATCCTTGTTAGTGTTTTGTATGATTATTACTACCATTTTTACTAATATTTATACAATAGTAACTACCAAGTATTATCTTTTCATGATTTTGCTCTTCATTTCCCAGATGGTCCATGATGCTGAGTTTATTGTTTCATGAGTTTATTGGTCATTTGTAAGTTCTTTGGGGGAAAATATCCATTGAAATATATTTCCACTTTTTAATGGAGTTGCCTTGTTATTATTATAAGGACTTTTTATATGTCCTGGTGACTAGATCCTTATCAGAATAATTTGCAAACCTTTCTTATTTTTGTATCATTTTATTTTTATTCTTTTCCCAATAAAATTTTATTATTATTTTTGGAAGTAAAGTAGTTTTATTTTGACTAGCATTAAGGAAGAGAAGGAAGACAGAGAGAGAGGAGAGCTGAAAGTATACATTTCAGATTGAGATTTAAGATACAGATAAATATTCAGAAAAATACTCACAACAACATTTTAGGCATTGATAAGGCATTTTTCCATATGTATGTTAATTTATGTATATTGAGGACTTTTAGAAGCTATTTTGTTAGATATTACCACAATATTCATTCATCAAAATATGTGCAATTTTCCATTTTATTTATTTACTTATTTATTTTTGGTTTGGAGGCCACACCCAGTGGCACTCAGGAGTTACTCCTGGCTCTGTGCTCAGATATTGCTCTTGGCAGTCCTGGGGGGAACATATGGGATGCTGGGGATTGAACTTGGATTCATCCCAGGTAGTCTGCATGCAAGGCAAATGCCCTACTGCTGTGTTATTGCTCTGGCCCCACCATTTTACTTTGACTTAGCATTAGTATTAAAAGAGAGGTAAAGGAACTGAGCATTTACAATAAATAATAACTTTGTATGCTGAACAAATAGAAGACACATTATTAGGCAATCGAACTAAACAAATACCATAGACCTTTATAGTTCAGTTCATTAAGTAGCCATCTGAGAGACATAAGGATTCCATTAACTTTTCTTCAGCTAAATAACAATTTCAAGAAGCAATTATATTTGTGTCTAATGAATAACAGTATGAAACCAGCCAAGCCCTACACTGGATACTAAATTCTGCCCCTTATTTGGTAAGAACCCAAGACCACCAAGGCTTACAAATGAGACTGCTAGCTCAACCCCAGGATGCAAATTGACAATACTCAGGTATTGGCAAAAAGATAGATGTGGACAAGAGTATCTAACCAGTTAAAAGGTACCACATTTATACAGGAGCTTTATTCCCCTCAAGTCATAAGAATTTTCACTGTTCTCACTCAAATATCTCTGCTATATGCAGATTTGTTGCTAGTTAAAGATGAGTACAGTGAATCCTTTTTAAAAAACAAAACACCTTTTGTAAATAATAGTTGTTCTCCACTTGATTTATAATGTAGGTTTGGAATTTTGGATACCACTTTTTTTTTTCTATAAGAGGCTGGGAGGGGTGGTTGGGACATATCCTGTAAAGAAAATGGAACAGAACATTCAGATGATTATACAAAGATGAAAAACAAGGGGTCAGTACATACTAAGGGTGGAGCTTGACTTCCTGAATGTGGAGGAATGTGCCGGATCTGGAAAAGATCCAGAGATGAGCAGTTACATGATTCAGTTAATAGAAACAAGTCCCTGGAGAAAACCATAGAGGAATCACAAGTGTTTGGACAACAGCAGGGGAAGTTAAGACCATAATTACAGTCTTCAAAAATAGGTATAGAGGGGAGAATTTTAGAGTAAAATGGAAAAGAAGCACTGATAGTATAAAATATGATTGTGGGTAAGTAAAAATAAGGCTGAACAAAGGATAGAATGAAGAAAGAATGTTAAAAGCAAAGCATGCTTTGACAAAATTAGGCCTGGGTAAAAGTGTGACTTTATTTCGATTTAATTTGAGTATTTTTATGAGTGAGGCTGAACTTGTTTTCTTATTTTTTTTTTTTTTTGGTTTTTGGGCCACACCCTGTGACGCTCAGGGGTTACTCCTGGCTATGTGCTCAGAAGTTGCTCCTGGCTTCTTGGGGGACCATATGGGACGCCGGGGGATCGAACCGCGGTCCGTCCTAGGCTAGCGCAGGCAAGGCAGGCACCTTACCTCCAGCGCCACCGCCCGGCCCCTTGTTTTCTTATTTTTATGGGTTACCTGAATATTTCAGAATTCATAGATTACATTCTTGGTCCATTTTCAAGGGGGCTGTTACTTTCTTAGATGTTTGAGGAACTCTTTATGTATTGGATATTGGATTAATTGTGAAATGAGATGCAATATTTCTTATACTTCTTTAGTTTGTGGTTCCTCTGCCATAAATTATTTTCTTTGATTGTATGTGACTAATATATTTATTACCTAGAGTTTGTGGATAGAATCCAAATAGATAACACTTTCTACAAGATTTTAAAAATTATACCATGACCTCTTTTAATAGATTTTTAAATTTTTACAGTATTTATTTAATCAAAAATTATTTGGACATCAAGTGGGAATTCCAACTTCAACTTATCTCAGATTTAGATTATAAGTGCCTTGGTGTCATTTAAATGAATACCAATAAATTTTCTTCGATTATTTTAAATTTGTTGTAGTACATAAATACCAAGAGTCTGGCTTATTTTGTTTATCTATCTTCTTACATATTGATCTATCTTAATATATAATCAACCATCTTGCTTTAAGTATAAGAATATGATGATTATATTTCAAGTGTCCTATCTAAATTGGTGTCTATTTTTTTATAGAAATGTTGAGATATGTTGACCTTGTTCCAAAGAAAAACACCCATCCACAGATTTGCCTGGATAGCTAAAGCTTTATGGCATTGTGTCCTTCAAGCAAAGTAAACTTTCATTTGTTCAATACTGACTTTTGTTTTTCAATAGTCTTTACATCAACTCTTGCTAACATAATCCTTGTGCCTCTTACTATCTGGTCACTGTTGTAATACTTTTTTCATCCCTTACATCTCACTGGTTATTGTTTTTCCACAGAGACTCCTGTATTTGCTTATTAACTTGTTACCTAAAACCTTCATGATAGTTTCCACTGACTCCCTGAATATGTTACTTAAGAGTCAAATCATATACACATTAAGGGGGAGTTTCCTCCTAAGCAGTGCTTAGAAGGACTGGCAATTCTTGACCAACTGGGTCAGTGGTTCAATAAAATGGCCTGGGAATATGGCGCTGGGAATTGCTTGAGTGACACTCTTTCCCTTTATGTCTCTTTTGAACAAGAATCTCCATTAAATACAAGCAATACCTTCTTGACATTTTTGAAAATAACACCACTGCTTTTTTTCTTTAAGCCCATGAAATAATATATTGGATTAGTCTGAACTTAAACTCTTCTTGCTTTCCTAAAACTATTGCATGTTATTTATTTTTATTCTTTAATTTGCTGCTGGATTGTGTTCCTCATATTGCTCATCTAGGAAGATGGTCGCATCTGTAGTTCCTTCTGCTACGCATTTTGTTAAGGTTGGCAAGATCATGCTAAATACATAAAAAAAAAAAGAATTCAGAAGCTGTTCATTTTATCCTTTGCATTTAGAATTGTAAATTTCTCAAATGCTCAATAGAATTTTTCTTCAAAATAATTTGAGTCTGGTGAATTTCCAATATTCCTTACATTTCACCCACCCAATAAATGATGACTTCAAATGCTTGGATGGGGGTGGGGAAATCACTTCCAGTAAATCAATTGTTGTAGGGTAGCAAATTATTTATACAGAAGGCAGCAGAGAAACTTATGAATTTTTCATTCCTTCTTCCCTTTTATTATTGCTTTATTTCATAGCTGTGTTCTTCCCTCGTTAACTGCCTTTGCCAACAGGTAGTTTACATGTTTTTGTTTTGATTTCAAAGATCTAGGTTTAAAATGGATTCATTACTTCCAGCAGTTTTGAGGTTTTAATACCACAGTCTCTGCCCTGACTTTGTCAACTCTTTTCTCCAGTTCATTTTATTAACATTTTTCTATGTATTGAGCTGCAGCCCCCATTCCATTGACTACAAAGCCGGCATTTACCGTTCCAACTTTTGCCCAGCTTCTGCTTTTTGTTGTATCACATCTGCGTAGATGCTTGTATTCCTCAGACATTTGGAGGCCTGGTTCTTGGCTCCTCTCTCTCACTCCAGAGCAGCTTACTAGACAAATTCTATTCTCCTTATGATGGTTTTGACTATGGGTTTAGAGTTTTGTTTTATTCTTGATTTTGCTTCTATTATCAAATTCATGAACATGTATAGCTAGTCTTTCTGTTCCTCTGCCTAATAACAACACTTTTCTCTTTTCTCTTTCTCTTTCTGCCTCTCTCTCTTTTTCCTCTCTCTAGTTATCTGGTGCTATTTTTTGCACAGGAACAATGTCGCATCATCAGGCAAAGATTCACATGCCCAGGTCATTTCAGTCTAGATGTGAGCATGGCCTTTGCAGGTGAGATATCACCCCTGATCAGGTACCTCATCTCAGATTTTAGACCCCACCCCCACTTCACCCCTGGGCATTTAAAGCATTCCTAAGAATTCAGCCCATCTCATGCCATCATCCTCACTTGTCCTTTAGAAATATAGCCAGTATATGGTCCTCCCGAACCCAATAAGGACCACTGGATTGGCTTCTCAAGGTGCTTGGTGGATCCCGAAGAGGATACAGTGTCAGCAGTGACATTTCTGAGTCCATATCAAGTCCAGCAGAGAAGGTAGTTTTGGCTGCTTGTGGGGGAATGTTGGTTGGGGTGTCTTTGGGTGTCCCCCTTTCCTTGTCCTTTTTCTCTTTAGTGATTTGTAAGGGACAGGTAACAGGAGGCTCTTCCTCCCTAGCTAGTGGATGGAGGACAACCTTGTCCTGTCCCTACTGGCATTTGATAAATCCGTCAACCACAGTGTTGGGATGTGGCTCAGCATTAGAGCAACTGTTTTGCATGTGTGAAGCTTTGAGTACACACACACACACACACACACACACACACACACACACACACACCATCTAACGGAGGCATTGCTGCTCTCTCCTCACTCAGCCAAAACCAGAGCCAGGTGCCAAGGACTTGATATCCATTTGAGAGCCCTCAGAGGGCCTCAGAGTCACAGAAAAACCAAACAGGTTCTGCTTTGTGTCTGTAGCTGAAGCCCGGATGAGGGTTCAAACCACCCCCATCTCAAGAAGCCAACAGCTGAGATGGCACAGACAACCTCTAGAAGTGACTGCCATGTTATGAGCTCACAATTCATGAGGCTTGAAATCCAAGCCTAGCCCCAGCTGTTTGGGACCTTTCTTGATCAAGGCCTCCACAGCCGGGACTTTCAAACACTCTTCATTCACACCAGCTGTTCCCCAAGCTCTTGTCCCATCCCCTGGAGTTTTCAGAGCAGAACTAACGTTGCTGGGATCATTCTGGGCAGCTGTGAGGCTAGGTCCGACGTGGACACCTGGCCTGAATGAGATGGTGTTACCTTACTTGCAGCTGTCCAGGAGCACAGCAGCATACCCTCCCCATAATGCCCCTGTGAGATTAAATGCTCTCCCCAATAGGATGGAGCATATGGCCCAAACTTCATTGCAGCTTGGCGCCTAAGAAATACCACATCTCAGGGGCTATCCAAAAGGCATGTCTCAAACAGATGGAAGGTTGAGAGTCAAGCAAGAAAAGGCCTTGCTTGTTGCAGTGATCATTTCATGTAGGATCTGGAATGAGACTTTGCTAAGTAACCAAATAGTGCCCTACCTGGGTGCTTGCGCCATGGTGGAAGGCAAAGATTCTTGAATGCACCACTGAGATTGCAAAGCACAGAGCTGTGCTCACCCTCACAGAATGGTGAGGGGATCAGGATTGCAAATTCATGATGCTAGAGGTTTCAGGTGTCAGTGATTTGAGCACAAATGGAGAAGAAGCTATGGAGCTGACTCCAGAGCGGAATAATTGAGGATGATGTTCCCACAGGGACTCCTACTCCATTTCTCCCTTGCTTTATCAGAAAGCCATCTCACCTGGAGACTGAGTAAAAACAGGTGCTGTGTAGGCAAGAGAGGTTTCAGAGGAAACACTGGAGATACTATTTGGACTCACGCTTCATTGAAGAGAACAGTGAAGCACTGCACAGTTCTCTCTTTCCACACATGCCTTTTTTTCAGATTCTCACACATGTTTTTAGTGTTGTTCCATCTGTAGCTCCTTACAGGTCAACTATACTGAGAGAAGAAAGTGCCTGGTTGTTGTTGGTGTTTTGTTTGGTTTTTTTTTTTTTTTGGTTTTGTTTATTTTTGAACAATTTTCTCAGTTCAAAAAATTGTTTGAAAGTGTCCAAAAAGCATGAAAGTGCTGGAAAGGAGAACAAAGCGGGTCAGAGAGATAGTATAGTCATTGAAGGCACTTAGAGCTGATGCTGGCTTGGTTCTCAGCACCACATGATCTCCCATGCATCATGCATAGAACCAGGGTATTCCTGAACATGCAGAGTGTAGTCCACACCCCTTGGATGGTGAGCTTTGATTGTGGGGATATAGAGCACTGGCCCAGACTCGGTGCAGACCTGGGTTGGCAGTGGGCCCCCCTTGCCCAGAAGTATCATTTATTTTATAGCAATGGTGTAGTTGAGCTACACAGGTGGTGCTCAGGGAGTACTCCTGGTTGTGTTCGGGGGACCATGTGCAGGGTTTGGCCAATGCAGGACCAGTGCCATAACTCAAAATCCACAGAAGTATCTTTCTAAAAACACATGTATCCTGTGACTTTCAAAGTCTAATGAATATTTTTCAAACATTCTTCATCTTACAGATTTTTACTTGACTTGCCAAAATTTTCCCATACATATTATTGTCACATTCCACCATAAAGTGAAAAAGAAAGCTCTTACAGTCAGAATTTTTACAACCACCAATCTCCTTGGACTGACTGAAGTTCTCCAGAGCAACAGACATTTTCAGATGACAGAAAATTTACATTTTGTTCCTGGTAAGGTAAAGAAAATGATGATATTATTTTAAAATAGATAATAGAGTCCAGGGAGATAGAACATGAGATAAGGTACTTGTCTAGTGCATGAACAAACTGTTTAATACCCATCACTGCATACGGTTCCCTGAATATCACAGGGAGTAATCCATGGGCACAGAGCTAGGAGTAAGCCCTGATCACCTCTTTGTGATCATATATATATATGAGATAGATGATAAAGAAATGATAGTGAATGGATGGGTGGATGGATGGTGGATGGATGGGTAGATGGATGGAGGATGCATGGAAGAATGCATGAAAAATTAGGTATATAAAAATATGAATGAGTGGTGAATGGATGACTGATAGATGATTGATGAATAATAAATGAATTTTAAAGTATGAATGTTGGCTATAAAATAAATAGATGCAGGATGAGTGGAAGGAAATAATAAAGTATACAAGATGGGTAGACAGATGTTAGATGGGTGATGCATATATGGATAGATATTGTATGGTTGATTTTGGATAGATTGATGGTGATGGATGGGTGGGTGATATAGGTATGGATGAAATAGAAGAGATAAAAGAAAGATGCCAGAAGAAAGAAGGCAATAATAGTAGAAGAACAAGAGACATCAATTATAATAGCAGGTGGTTGGTTAGGAAGACAGAGTTGATATACTCTAGCCTTTAGCATTTTTTAGTTTAGACTCTAACCTTTAGCATGATCCATACAGAAATCTACAAATTCCCTGTGTACATAATTATACTGCATAGAATGACAACTTTGAAAGTGAAAATCTCTCTAGAATCTTTGCCACCTCACCCAATTTTTTTTCATCAGGGGCCCAGAAGTTGTTGGGATTTCTGCCTCATCATTAAGGTGCTCCAGAACCAAAGGGGGCAGATAAGGGTATCTGTCCTCAGCTGTCTCCTCTCACCCTCTTTTATTTCTCCTTTAGCCTTGTTCCTCATAACCACACCCACATTCCTCACTTTCCTGTGCATCCTACTGATTTAGAGACACCCTAGAAAACCTTCAGAGCATTCCAGTGAAAGTGAAAAGGTGGGTTGTTGTTTTAATGTAAAATATTAAATTAAGTCCACATGTTGGATGAGACCTTCCTCGCCACAGCTCAGTACCTCTAGGCCCTTTGGCCAGCAGGTCTAATAAATGTAGGGTAACAGTGCAGAAATTACAGTATTTTCCGGCATATAAGAGGACTTTTAAAACAAAAAAAAGTCAACCAAAAATCGGGGGTCATCTTATATGCCGAGTATATCCCGAAAAATCTTTCTATATGCCGCTAAACAAAAATTGTCTGAATATTGCCACAAAAAGAATTTTCCAACTCAATCCTGCACCAATCACTGCAAGGCTGCTCAGACCGCCTCTCTAACTCAGCCAATCCAAGCAGGTTTTTAATGCATGCAAATTAGACAATGTTCTGGACCAGAATCTACACTGTCAAAAGCCTGCTCAGATTGGCCAGAGTCAGAGAGGAAGTCTATGACAGTAGAACCTTTGAACCTTTGCTTGTTGTGATTGGCTCACTGTGGTACATTCAGTTGCAGCACAGGAACGTTCTGTCTGATACAGCAAATATAGGCCTAAACCTATGTTTTAACTGCATTATTAGGGGGTCGTCTTATATGCCCAGTCGTCTTATACGCTGAAAAATACAGTGATTCACAGTCAAAGTTTCATCAGAGTCAGTTTGTTTTATTTCAAGGCCCTATCCGCATATGCTTTTCCTCACATGGCTTTTATGCTAAGCTTATTCCAAGCAACTTCTCTGATGCTTCTCTAGATCTCTGCCTCCTTCTTCTCTCTTTTCCCCCCCAGCCAAACTCTATTATTCTTTATTCAAGATCCCCCCAGTCCATCGAAGGTGTGGGTGAGTCTGACCATCAACAGAAAGCTTAGGACATTGGGGTAACAGATACCTTATAGTGGGCACCAGGTAAATGGGTCACTTGCAATCTTTCTCATCAAAGAAGTTCCAATCAAAATAGAAAACAAGGTGAGTGAGGGCAGCAGATAAAAGGAAGCCCTAGCCAACCCCATCCCTTCTTGTCTCGCCCCTTTTCTCTCTGTCTTCCTCTGTCTCTCTGTCTCTGTTTCACCATCTCTGTCTCTCTATCCATCTGTCCATCTCTCTCTTCAAAGACCAGTGAAAGTAGATAGCAGATCCATGCAGGGCTTGAAGGCCCAGAGAGAGACTGAGCAAGAGTCTCACCCACATGCATGTGGCAGAAAAGTCAGAGAGCTACAGTAGAGTTTAAGAAAGACCCAGCAACCATATTTTAGAGTAGGAAGAGGACAATGGATACAGAGAGCAATGCAGGGCTAACACCAAGGCCTCAGTCACAGGAGGCAAGTAGACTGAGAGGGACAGACAATGAAGTGTACATGGGGTTGGGGCAGTATCAGCACAGGACTGACGATTTCATACATGGGTCAAGGAGAGAAATGGGTATTTGTGAATGAACTCAGCCCAGCAGTATTTAAACTGTACAGTCAACTCTAACTTCAGAGTGTTCATATATAAATTTTCCATCCAATTCTCAAGAAGCTGCCAGCTCAGGAAAAAAAGAAGCCAGAGAAATAGAAATATTATAGTGGGTAGGGTGGGTAGGGCACTTACCTTAATATATAGCCAACCCAGGTTCCATCCCCAGCATCACCTAGGAGCTCCCAAGTCCCACCAGGAATGATAGCTGAGCACAGAGCCAGAATTAAGCCCTGATCGGTCACATGTGGCCACCAAACCACAAAAAGAAAACAAAAATTGTGATAAGAATGACCAGTTGCTAGAATGATTGCAGTAAGCTCTGCTTTGTCAGGCCATGCCTCTGAGCTTCCCGGAAATGACCAATAGTAATAAAGGACCTTGAGGGTCTCATCTCCCAGTCAATGGCAGCATTTTTGATGGACTTGACCCCTCACATTGACAGCAAGTATCCCCAAGGTTTGTTCTCTGAAGAGTCCCAGAGTCCACAACCGTGTTTCAAGGAGATGAGCAAGTTTAGAAGTGAATCAGTTGGACATTAAGGCAGTGCATGGTCTGATTAGAGGCTGACTCTGCTCTAATGAGACAAAGAGCCTGGAAAAGCTTTACTTGCAGGAGGTCTTGATTTGACCCCCAATACTAGGTCCCTAGAGCAAACTCAGAGCACAGAACCTGGAGTAACCCCTGAGCTCTGCACTGCTGAATGTGGACCCCAAAACAAATAAAAACTTCTACATTTTTAGAATTACAGCTCCTTTATGAGGCAGAGAACTGCCAGATTTAGTAATGGAAATGCAAGACCCCAGTTCATTTGAATTCAACTATCTTAAATCTGAATATACCCTCAAATATTTCATGGACTTTTAATTTTCAGACTAAAAGTCACTTATATTTATGTGGAATTTGAATTGAACTGCATTTTTTGGGTGGCATCCTACAAGGACTAGGCATAGTGTTCAGGATGATTCATAATGAAATCAAAAGGGTCATAATGTTTCGGGGGCGTGTTTCACAATTATCTTGGCCACACAAAAAGCTAGACACAGTTTGGAAGAAGACATTATTTGGGTGTGAGAGCTGGAACTCTCTCCTCAGCTGTATCTTCCTGAGTACTTGCATCGCAGGAAGAATGTGAGTACTGCTGAGTTTTGAGTACTGCTTGAATACTGTCCTGCAGAGGGCTCTGCCTTCTCCCCACTCTACCCACTCTCTCCAAGTCCCTCCAACTCATCTACTCTCCTGGGCCTTGCTCTGAATCACTATGCACTGGGCAGTCTGTGAGTGTACACCAGCATCTGTGGGATCCTTCGCACACTTCTACAGTCGGGAAAGCTGTTTTGGAGGAGGCCCCCCTTCTGGGAAAGAAAGTGAGAAGGAGCCTCACTTTCCAGGTGGGGTCCCCCCATTCCTAGACACAAGTTTTTGGAGAACCTCAAAGGTTCAGAAGCTGTACTTGTGGTGGACTCAGAGATATTCATAAGTTCGCATGTTCCTAGTAGAATATACTGCCCAATATACACAATGGAATATTATGCAGCCATCAGGAGAGATGAAGTCAGGAGATTTTCCTATACATGAATGTACATGGAATCTATTATGCTGAGTAAAATAAGTCAGAGGGAGAGAGATAGACACAGAATAGTCTCACTCATCTATGGGTTTTAAGAAAAATAAAAGACATTATTGTAATAATGCCCAAAGACAATAGAGATGAGGACTGGAAGAACGACTCACAATATGAAGCTCACCGCAAAGAATGGTGAGTGCAGTTAGAGAAATAACTATACTGACAAGTATGGTGACAGTGTCAATGAGTGAGAGAAGTAGAAAGCCTGTCTTGAATACAGGTGTAGGGGTGGGGGGAGGAGGGAAATTGTGGCATTGGTGGTGGAAATGTTGCACTGGTGAGGAGGGGTGTTCTTTATATGACTGACGAATTTCCAACTACAATCATGTCTGTAATCAAGATGCTTAAATAAAGATATTATTAAAAAAAAAAAAAAGAATATACTGCCCAAAGCCTCAGTCAAATGGGCTCTCTCTGCTGGATTCACCTTCCTGCAGCCTACAAGCCATGGGCCTCCTTTATCAGGACTTTCTCACTGCATTCTCTATCTTCTGCCCTCCTGTGGATCTTCTCCAGACCTTCTATCTTCTGCTTTTTGACTTTACCTACATTTCAAATAGAACATTCCACTGAAGGGCCAAGAGATGATAGCACAGAGGTAGGACATTTGCCTTGCACGCAGCCGGCCTAAGACACAAGGTGGTTCAAATCCCAGCATCCCATATAGTTCCTCAAGTGAGCCAGGAGCAATTTCTGAGAGCAGAGCCAAGACCTGAATACTGCCAGATGTGACCCAAAAACAAACAAACAAACAAACAAAAAAGAAACAAAAAAACATTCCACTGAATATATAGAGTTAATAAAGTATAAATTCCAGGTTTTGCTTTTGTTGGGGTCTCATGTGAAAGAGCTCCTGCTCTGCTGGGTTCACTGGTGTGAAAAATCCTGTTCCGTGTTTGGTTCTTCCCTGTCAGAGGTTCTGCTACACACATTCTGCTAACCCTTGTTCTACTTCGCTAAGAGAGGAGCAGGGGTGCTGATGGGACCTGTTTAGGGAGTGGAGTGAAGAGTGTCTCCAGCTTTAAACAAAGGTCCTGTGAAGAACTCTGGGCTTTTCAGGTTTGAGGAACACTGCAGATGTTGAGGAAGAAGGCATACCAGCCCCACAGTGCCCTATACCTCACATGGATAGTATAAACCTCTAATGTCCTTTGTCTCCTACTCCATCCTGGCCCTCTCTGCCTCTCTCCAGCTACACTCCACACGAAGTAAGGTTTCTTGTGGAAAATAGCTAGAAAGATCTAAACAATCCAGATTGCAATGAATGATATTTAGAAACAAGCTATCTTCAGGTACTCCTCCTCCTCCACCAAAAAAGAGCCCATCCACCAAACTTTTGTTTGGTGTCATGTATAAACTATCTCAGTGCATGTGAATTTCTCAAGATAATTCCAGTACACAATTTTCAAAGGCTTGACTATAAAAATAATTTTTAGGGAATAAATCTTACAGTTATGATGTAAAATATAAAGATTTGGAAGTTCAGACAAATTTAAGGTTTGAATTTAAAGAAGGTGGCTGCTTAGTTGTAGAAAATTTTTGCACTAAATTTTTATCATGGAAGGAAAGGGGAAATTACCACCTACATATCAAGAAATGGGTTGAGATGAGAGTTGAGGTTTTGCATGCATTAGGAATTTGAAGTTAAAAATATGAACTTATGACATAGTTTTTCCTGCAATTATAACCACATACCCTAGTTCTGGACCATAAAGAGGATTTATATTTATATATCTATATCATATAATAATCATTAAATAAAGGAAAGGTGAGAAAAAGGGAAATAAAGAAGAAAGTTTCAAACTAGTCAGATTAAGATGGTCATTTTTGTTATATGCTAAAACAAGTGACAATGTCAGATATTATATGCCAGTTTTATATTATATGTCAGTTTTATATGCTAAAACATGTGACAATGTCAGATATGTGAGCTATGAAACACAAAGGTAACATACTTTAGAGGAAGGCCAAGTAGGCCCCAGTAGACGGTTCTTGTAGCAAAACTTGGTGTTAAGAGCAGAATGGTGGGTCTTCTGCAAAGGAAGCAAAGACTCCAATATGTTGCAGAAGTTACTGCCTTCTCAAGAACCCAGGCAGAAAATCATGAACTGAAGCACTGAATCAGTCAAACAAGATCCAGAAAAGACTTGCTGAAGAATGGTAGACTCACCCCTAAGTCTCATGAAATCCCTCTGGGGCTATCTCTGATGAAAGAACTGGAGCCATTTTAATCCACCTTCCTATTCTAGAGAACTAATTACTTGATTCAAAATAAACATAAGAGAGCACTGCATCGTGGCTGACTTATTACATAGCATCAGCATTGGTTTGTCTGATGATAGCTTTGCTATCTCCAGCCCTGACTCTCACCTACCCTAATCCATCCCCACAAAGATGGTGCCCGTCTTCTCCCCATGTCACTCTCAACCCTGCTGCTTCCAATTGCTTCTTTTGAAAATTCATGAGTGGCCACAGACTTCCCTTGGCTGACTGACTGGGAGCGATCCTATTCGAAGCTGGGACATGCATTCAAACTGCATGTACAGCCAGGCATGTTCTACTCTTGTGATTCTGCTCAAAGAGCTGCCAGAATTAGACCCTCCAACAAGTCTACCTGCTAGTCACATAACTAATTAAGACTACGATGAGAATTGCTGAGCCAGATTCAGTCAAATGTCCAAACATGAGAGCAATAAATCAGTTGCCATGTACTGTGTCTGCCTAGTCAGCCAAAATGTATCAAGTTCCATACTCCTGATGCATTCAGGATTGAGGAAATTCTCCCCAGCTGAAGACTGGAAAAGAATGGGTCCCAGAACAGTAAGAGAGAACCAGTGTGAACATGCAGTGTATACCATGTAGCATGTTGTATTGACCCATTCAGCCAATGAATGTCAACTTTCATCCTCCCGGTGCATTCAGAACCCAATATATTGACCAGGAAAGAACAGGTCCCAGGCTGATGCCCAGAGACACTTTATTCTATTCCAACAATGCTTATATAGGACAAGAGAAACTGGGAGATGTGCAGGGTGGCAGGAACAAGGACATAACAGAAAGATAGCCAGGAGGAAGGGAGGCACCAGGGAGAAGATAATAATAAACACTAGGCCTTGTGAATGTTTGGAGAGCAACATAGTGGGCAATAAAAGTGATCTGTAATCTCCCTTAAACTGAGCTCTCCATGAGGGAGGAGGAAAGACCTGGAGTCAAGCCTGAGAGTAATCACTGGTCTTAGGGAAATAGGCCCCTTCTTTGTGATAGCCTTACCCATCTCTGGAGCACTGTCTCCAAAGCTTTTGTCTCAAGGAGAATCACTGGCACACTTGCTCTACAGGGTCCCCTGGAGTAGTTACTCTATGCCATGTGCCATGTAGTTCAGAAAAACCATCACAGGGGGAATTCAACAATATACCAATGACAGTCTGTGGTTAGCCCTACAAGGGAGCAAGTGCACGTGTAAATCTCAAAACATGAGTAGTTTCTTTTATGAGCCTGGTTCCTATTTCAGTCATCCCCATAAAGACTGCTTTCTTAATACAACTACAATATTAATGTTACATTAATATACATTAGGTATATTTTTCATTACTAGTTAAAAATTAATACACAGTCTTCCTATTGTCGATGTCTCAAAAACATTTTTTGTCCCCCAACTCACAATACAGACCAGGCAAAGGGCCTGGGTTGAGGTGTATATGGGGTGCATTTACTGTACCTCCTCTTTCTATACAGTCAGTGTAAAGAACACACACACATATGTATATGTATATATATATGACTGCACTAAACAATTCCTATGATGAGCTTCATGTCAGGAGCTGGACCCTCTGTCATCCTCTATTTTGTCTCTGAGAATTACACAAATGTTTTTCATTTTTCTCAAAACCCATAGATGAGTGAGACCATTCTGTGTTTATCTCTCTCCCTCTGACTTATTTCACTAAGTATAATAGATTCCATAGACATCCATGTATAGGAAAAGTTTATCACTTCATCTCTTCTGATGGCTGCATAATATTCCACTGTGTATATATACCATAGTTTCTTTAACCATTCATCTACTGAGAGACATCTAGGCTGTTTCCAGAGTCTGGCTATGGTAAATAGTGCTGCAATGAATATAGATGTGAGAAAGGGATTTTTGTATTGTATTTTTGTGTTCCTAGGCTAAATCCCTAGGAGTTGTATAGCTGGATTGTATGGGAGCTCAACTTCCAGCTTTTGGAGAAATCTCCATATCGCTTTCCACAAAGGCTGGACCAGACGGCATTCCCACCAGCAGTGAATAAGAGTTTCTTTCTCTCCACATCCCCACCAGCACTGCGTGTTCTCATTCTTTCTGATGTGTGCCAATCTCTGTGGCGAGAGATGGTACCTCATAGTTGTTTTGATTTGCATCTACCTGATGATTAGTGATGTGGAGCATTTTTTCATGTGCCTTTTAGCCATTTGTATTTCTTTTTTTTTATCAGTGTCTGTTTATTTCTTCTCCCCATTTTTTGATAGGGTTAGATGTTTCAAAAACATTTTTGTTTGTTTCTTTTGAACCACACCCAGTGGTGCTCAGTCCTTATTCCGAACTCTGCACTCAGAAATTACTCCTGGAGATGCTCAGAAGATCATAAGAGATGCTGAAAATCAAATCAAATCTAGTCAAGTGCAAGGTAAACACCCTCCTGCTGAAATATCTTTCAGAACCCCTAAATAGTTTTTAGAGCAGTTTGACTTCAAATCCTCATATGGTCCACACATGGCATTTTGTTGGTGAGTCAAGCTCTAAGCATTTCCAGGCTTTCCTCTCACTTGCTCCCTTTTTTGTTAACTGATTTTGTGGAATGAACCAGATCCTTTCTTCTGGAGAGCTTGCACACAACTGTGTGTTCTGTTCCAATGCTGAATATTGCCTAGAGATTCTGCCTAAAAAGTTATCTGAAATGAATGGGAGCTCAGGTATTAAATTCAGGGTTCTTTGGACTTGGTGCATTTGTCTATTTGCGAGACTGCTTAACACCCCTGGAGGTTTACCCTTTAAGAAATACAACACAGGCTGCCCTTGGGTAATGGGCTACTTTATTGAACAATGCCTAGACCCCTTCATCCAGCTTTGAAAGATAGTTAACATTTCAGTTCCATCAATTCTATTTTTCTATTAGTTATAATACTTTGGTAAGCATTCATTTTCTCCTCCTTGCTTAGAATTTTAATAGCCAGATTGAAACTTTTACAAGGAATAAATATTTTATTCTTCATTTGGGCAGAGATTCCTGGGGGTCACTCCTCAAACACGCACACTGCATTGTTTTGCGACCAGTTCAGAGGTGTCTGGGACAACTAGGGCCACAATAGGCATTACTCACGAGATCATAAAGTAGTGGGCATTGGATTCAGGGTGTCTGAATGTCAGCCTTTTTTGTGGCAGCCTTTTGAGCAGCACCCCTTGGACCATTAATGCTTTTTCTTTATCCCTCAGTGCTTAAGGAAAGCTTCAGTTGATTAACATATTCCAGGGGCTACTGATTAAGTATTTTGTTTTGAGTTCTGAATTGTGTAATTATGTAATCATTGACAGAATAACATTTAATGGGCATTGATGTGTCTTAGTCATTATTAGTCCTAATGCTCCAGAGTGCCAAAGATTCACTAGTCTGAGTTCTTCAAGTTTGTTCCTTGGTGCTTCTGTGAACATGATTGTAGAGTTGGGTATGAAAGATTCATCTCTATTTTCTGCCTCAGACCCAAGCCCTGCCTGTTCTCCAATGATCCCTAATTCCATGTAGAGGAAAAACATATTTAACAATCACGTTCCAGGATCAGGGGTGCTCATTATTACATTAGATATAGCTTCTAGGCCTTGTAGTGAGCAAAGTCAGGGTAAGTAAATATGAAATCCATCATGAGTTCATACTGGTATTCAAAAACCAATCTAAAGTTCTTACTGATTCCTTCTACTTTATTTCTTCTTTTTGTATTTATTGTTTAATTTTTTTAAATTTTATTACAGGGTCTGAAGTGATAGAACAAGTAGCATGCTTGTTGCCTTACCAGGAGCCAACCTAAGTTTGATCCCAGGTACCACACATATGATCTCCTGAGTCCTGCCAATAGTGATTTCTGAGCACATATTGTCTCAAATCTAAATAAATATAAAAATTTTACTGCAGTTTAGGTCACATAATTATATTAGTGCTAATTCTTATGATTTGATGTACAAAGTTATTATATCTTCCCAACCAAATATGCCAAAGACTCCTCCAGTGTTCTTGAATGGGGACTTTTCTCACTACTTATGTTTTGCATTCTGAACGACTCCTGAAATGATAGACTAGATCATATAGTTCTTCATTTATTTTATCCATAGCAGCCAGAAAAGTTTTTGACTCTAATATCAACACTACACCAGAATTATTACTGAAAAGTGAAAAAATTCTATTTCATGTGTATCTAACCATCTAGTGAAAAATAAAGGGATGTCTTATATTTTAAACCTCTTGAACTAATTTCTGTTCTGTGGATATGGCACCAACTTCTTATTCATTTAACTTTTATTTTTGACTTCCAGGGATTATCTTCTCTTTTTACATTTGTGACTTAATTATAGAAAACATTTACATATTTGGCATCTTGAGAATAAGATTTACCTTTTAAACTTTTCAAAGACATCTATTGAAGATGCTTTTTGTAAAATATCAAATGTCCGTGTTGCTGAAAATGAAAATAATTGAATGTGTGTTTATCAATAAGAAAACATTTCTCATTAAAATTGGTAGGTACCAGTAAAAGTAGATTTAAATAGGAAATTAAAATGCCAGCATATTTGACAGCTCAAGCTAACACATACAAGTTACATACAAATGAGGCATGACAATATAGCAAATATCTGTCTAATTAGCCTCACTTAAATAACACAATCAATATAACTTATTCAATGTGTGCAATTCTTCAATGCTCTAGATTTTGTGGGGTTTGTACCCTGTCTATAGTATGGGCATGTACTGTACCCCTTTGTAAATTTTTTTTATTATTCTGATGACACAAGAATACTTCAAGAAATCATTAAAATGTTTTGTATATTTTAACTACACTTCTTTGTATCATAATTTAGTTGCTCATTAGGATGGGCAGCAGGAGATTTCTGGGTCAGAGGCAGACCTGTGATACCTCAGAAAATCTGTGCAAGCTTCTTCCATTTAGATCTAAGTGGATTTCATACCTTGGGGAGAACTCCCCACACCTTTGCCCAGAACTTGTATAAAAAGGCCAGTATAGCTGCTCCCCCATCTCCCTGAGAGAGACAGTTTCATTCTCCAAGGTAAGCCAGTGTTGAGGGGCCAAGTCATTTGGACAACGTGGGAATGTGAAAGATCTCCCTTTCCAGAAATTTCTGCCCTACCCTCACCATCCTGTGAGCTACAAGTAAGACAGGCTCTTGTGAAAACATGGCTATCCAAACTGTGATTTTGTTTTACTCTATTTTGCTTGTTTCTGAACTTTATAAAGATCATATTATACATAAAATTGCTTTTGCAGCCTCTTTTTCCACTCAAAATTATGTCTCTTGCATGGTGCAGTAGAATTATGTATCCTTTAAAACTTGGATAGGATCACTGGGAAAGCCATCTGGCCTGATATTTTCTTAGTGGGAATATAATGAAGTCTAGAAATAAATACATTTCATAAAGCTTCCCCCAAACAATGAGATGAAATTATTTGTTACATTGTGTACATTGTACTTTTGTGTATTATACTTCTTTTTTTATTTCTGATATTGTTTATTTGTAATGACTTATCTCTCTTCTGTACTTGGTTTCCTATTTCTCTGTCTCTCTGTCTCTATCTCTGTCTTTATGTCTCACACACTCTCTTCAGAATTTGATCTATTTTTATCTATCTTTTCAAGATCAACTTCTGAAGCATTCTGGGCTTCAATTAAATTTCTGATCTTATCTTTACTATTTCTTTACTCTTTACTTCTTTTTTTGCTTTTTGGGCCACATTCGGTGACACTTAGGGGTTACTCCTGGCTATGAACTCAGAAATCGCTCCTGGCTTGGGGGACCATATGGGACCCCAGGGATCAAACCACGGTCTGTTTTAGGTTAGCGCATGCAAGGCTGCTGCTTGTACCACCTCTCCAGCCCCTATTTACTTCATTTTTGTTCTCTTTGTCTAGATTTTTTCTTTGTCTAGTTTCAAGTTGATTAATAAGGTCTCAAATTTTAGCCTGTATTTTTATCATATATTCATATCCTAAAATATAGGCATATTTAAAAAATATATATTTCTTAAAATATATTTCTGCTTCTATGTTCCAAGAATATGTAAGTATTTATTATCTTCTTTTAAGCACTTTAAAATTTTCACTTTTCTTGGAACAATGGTTTACCTAGGAATTTTTCAGTTTCTATAAATGTAGATCTACTTTTAAATTTTTTTCTATTCCGTTTAACATAAGAGAATTATAGAAATTAAAATGGTCTGATCACAAATATTTAAATATGTTGATAATTTTTCTGGCCTAATATAACATTTATTTTTAATTTTAAAAGTACATATTCTATAATGTTTAGGTAATTAACAGTAAATCAAGCTGAATAATTTTATTGCTTGAATTGCCCTTGACTTTGCTCATTTTACTCTACTGACCCAATAATAATTGAAAGAGATGGACTGCATAATCACACAGTAAAGATGAAAGTGTTCATTTCTGGGACCAGAGTGATAGTAAAGGAGATAGGGTACTTGCCTTGCAAGTACCTGTGTTCACTCCCACGCATATGATAAGGCAACCCTATTCCCCTACCAGGACTTATCCCTGAGTTCAGAACTAGGAGCAAGCCCCAAGCAACACTAGGTGTTGCCCCAAAACTAAAAGAATAAAGTGACCATATTTTTTCTTGTAGAAACCAGTTAGCTTTATGTTTTTGACTTTTTAACTCACATAGTATTAAAGTTTCAGGATATTTAAGTTAAATTAAAATTTGTATTATAATGTAATAATTCATTTCAATGATATATTTTATCTGACATTTATATAATCATTAATTACAACTATCCTTTCTTGTTTTTTTCTTTTTTGGTTTTTGGTTTTTGGGTTACACCCGGCAGCCCTCAGGGGTTACTTCTGGCTCTAGGCTCAGAAATCACTCTTGGCAGGCTCGGGGGACCATATGGGATGCCAGGATTCGAACCACCATCTTTCTGCATGAAAAGCAAACGCCGAACCTCCATGCTATCTCTCCAGCCCCCGTTTACAACTATCCTTTTCGTTAAATTTTTCCTATAATATATTTCACATTTTTTGAAACTTTTCACATTTCTAACATTTAGAATTATTTTTTGTAAATACCATATATTTATAATTATTTCTTTCTGAATATCCAGTTAAATAATTCATAGGGTTAATGCATTTGTATTATTTATATTAAATATTACATTTACATTCATCATGGTTATGGATAAATCAAGACTAGCTTTCTAATTGCAGAATTTTATATATTTTTATGTATTTTCCTTTTTTCTTCACTTAATTTTTTTCTTTTTTTTATTTTTCTTTTTTATATATATTTTAGTTAAACACCTTGATTACATACATGATTGTGTTTGGGTTTCAGTCATGTAAAGAACACCCCCCATCACCAGTGCAACATTCCCATCACCAATGTCCCAAATCTCCCTCCTCCCCACCCAACCCCCGCCTGTACTCTAGACAGGCTTTCTAGTTCCCTCATACATTCTCATTATTAGGACAGTTCAAAATGTAGTTATTTCTCTAACTAAACTCATCCTTGTTTGTGGTGAGCTTCATGAGGTGAGCTGGAACTTCCAGCTCTTTTCTCTTTTGTGTCTGAAAATTAGTATTGCAAAAATGTCTTTCATTTTTCTTAAAACCCATATGAGTGAGACCATTCTGCATTTCTCTCTCTCTTCTTCTCTCTCTCTCTGACTTATTTCACTCAGCATAATAGATTCCATGTACATCCATGTATAGGAAAATTTCATGACTTCATCTCTCCTGACAGCTGCATAATATTCCATTGTGTATATGTATCACAGTTTCTTTAGCCATTCATCTGTTGAAGGGCATCTTGGTTGTTTCCAGAGTCTTGCTATGGTAAATAGTGCTGCAATGAATATAGGTGTAAGGAAGGGATTTTTGTATTGTATTTTTGTGTTCATGGGGTACATTCCTAGGAGTGGTATAGCTAGATCGTATGGGAGCTCGATTTTCAGTTTTTAGAGGAATTTCCATATCGCTTTCCATAAAGGTTGAACTAGACGGCATTCCCACCAGCAGTGGATAAGAGTTCCTTTTTCTCCACATCCCCACCAGCGCTGTTTGTTCTCATTCTTTGTGATGTGTGCCAATCTCTGTGGTGTGAGATGGTACCTCATAGTTGTTTTGATTTGCATCTCTCTCCCTGATGATTAGTGATGTGGAGCACTTTTTCATGTGTCTTTTGGCCATTTGTATTTATTCTTTGTCAAAGTGTCTGTCCATTTCTTCTCCCCATTTTTTGATGGGATTAGATATTTTTTCTTGTATATTTCTGTCAGTGCCTTGTATATTTTGGAGATTAGCCCCTTATCTGATGGGTATTGGGTGAATAGTTTCTCCCACTCAGTGGGTGGCTCTTGTATCCTGGGCTCTTGTATCCTTGTATCTGTTTCCTTTGAGGTGCAGAAGCTTCTCAGCTTAATATATTCCCATCTGTTAATCTCTGCTTTCACTTGCTTGGAAAGTGCAGTTTCCTCCTTGAAGATGCCTGTAGTCTCAATGTCCTGGAGTGTTTTGCTATTTTCAAGTCTTACCTGCTGTACATCTCTCTAGTAACTGTGCATTTCTTTCATCATTGTGAGAAGTTCTTCATCTATAACTTTTAAATAATATCCTTTGTCAATTCTCTCTATTTCTGCTTTCAATTCAACATGAATTGGCTCATCTCATTTTATGTCCTATGTTTCCAAACTGAATTTTCAAACTTATACTCAGTCCTAGGAAATTTCTTCAAATTCATCCTCTAGCCATGAATAAACATTTCGTAGTTTTTTGGCATTTTTCAGCTATGCCTGGCCAAACATTCTGACTGTATTTTATGTGTATCTGCATTTCTTCTTTTCTGGAGACATTTTATTTGCTCTTTTGTATTCTGCACCTGATAATACCAATCGAGCTTTAAATTCTGCATAGGGGACTTGTGTTTGGCTTGTTTTTCTTTATAGGAAATAGGAAGCTGTTTGCCGTAAGATATCTCTTCCCCCAAAGCCCTAAACTTTCTGTTGATATCTTAATCCCTCCTGGATGGTCAGACCCGCCCACATCTGGGATGGGGGGTGGGTGTGTGGTGGATCTTGAATAAAGAATAATAAGAGTCTGGAGTGTGGGGGGATAGAGATTACCTAGCAATCATCAGACCACCCCGCTGGCTGAGGGGCTACAGGTGTGGTGCCAAGGGAGACCTCACCCAACACGAAGACTTTACTATATTTTATTAAATCAACATTTACCCATGAGCCCTATTCTATTTAAGTGAAACTATAGTGATCCCAGAGCTCCAGTGCCATGCTCTGCTCTCAGCTTGGAAAGATTTGCTGTCCTCCTCCAGAACCAGAGGGCTCTCAGCTGGCCCTGTAGCCACACCAGTCCCCCAGATAACAGCTTTAGTATGGTTACAACACCTCTTTCATAGTCCTGAAGCTCATCTCTGCATATAGATGCTCATCTGAGTTTCTGAGCTCAAGGCCTTCTTCTGGGTGTCTGTTTCTACTTCATTGCTTTTTGTTGGGGTATAAGCACACTGGTGTTTTACTTTTTACATTTTTCATTTAAGCAAATTGAGGCCTAGAAGCAGAGGATATGTGTAACTCCACCCTGGATTTAAGTGTTCCTATCTGAGACCCACCCATTTCTGGGAGGGGTCTTGGGAACCAGATATTAGGTGTGACCTTACCTGCAAGACCCGGCCCATTCCTGGGAGGGGTCTTGGAATAGGTAGATAAACCCTGGAGCCTGGGGGTGAGGGCTCTGAGGAAGATGGCTGAATTATAAGATGCAAGGCTAAGAATGACCGAATGCTTGAAAGGTTATGAGATAGGCCACACACCTGTGGTGGTCAGGGCATGAATAAAGATGATGCTTCCTAATGCCTGCATGTGAGTGAGTCTTCATTACGCCTTTCACCTGGGCCTGGGACCCACCAGCTGGATGGGGGATGAAGCCACGTGGCTGGGGCCTAAGCACAAAGGCCTCCATCCTTCACCATCCAGCTCAATCGTTAATTATTTGATACAACAGATATGACTCAATGAAGTGACACATTGACCTTCAATGGGAAGAACCCCAGGATTGTTGTGCTAACATTGCATGGCCATCTGAGCACTTCCCAATATAGGCAAGCTCAAAGACTGAACTATCAGGCATGCACTACTAGTCTGAACATTGAGTGACATTGATTATAATACACTGAGGTCTAGTGAGGTTAGGGATTCATTACAATTCGTGGTTTTTGCATTTGTCTAGGTCTAGTTGATTGAGGGTGGTGGGACTTGGGGGGGGGGGTGGAATCCAGGTGGTGTTCAGGTTCCATATAGTGCCAAGGACTGAACTTAGTAGATCACGCATGCAGTGCATCTGGTCTACTATTTTTCAACCCAATTTGATGAGTCTTTTAGTCAGATGGCCCTTCAGATTATGTTTGTTCTAAACTACTGTCAGATGCAGAAAGCACAACCTAAAATAATAACACTTAAATATTATTTGAAGAAAATTCCCCTCCTCCAAGAATTAATTATTGAAAAAGTATCAAATGATCAGACAGTACTACTTTAGGGCACTTGGCATTATGCCAAAAACTAAAGCAGTAAAAAGAAAAAATAATTAGAAGTGAGTGTCTTCATCAATATTATTGTTTTTCTTTGCTTGTTTATTTTTTTTATTGTTGATGTTCTTTTAAACTCTCAGAACTGACCAAACTTTATGGAATCTGCTTATTTACTAACCAAGAATGTATATTTTTACCTAGTATAGAAGCAAAAAAAAGCTAGAAATAAGTATTCTTAGAGGTACCTTGATTTCAGAAAACATTTTAATAAAAACCCACGGATGTTCCTGAGAGTTAATTGGTAATTAGATAACTGTTACGGATACAGGATTTGAAAAGGGCCTTTGGTAGAATAGATTCGTACTACCTTTAGAATCTCTGCTACTTTTTTTAGATTGTACATGACAAGTTTGAGAGCAAGGGACTTGCTAAGGTCATAGAGACAGAACTGGGACATAAAGCCAAAATTACTCAACCATTCCTGTGTTCTTTCCACCACATAGTCTTGAGGGAGACTTCTTTATACTTATTTATTTAACTTTCATAGTAAGAAGTCATCTGTTCTCTAGAAACTCAGAAGGCTTCATATATTAAAATAGTAGCAACATATTTTAAGTGCAATTAACTATAGGCACCATGAAAATTGCAAATCATCTTGACAGAAACAGAAATGGTAGAAGAGTGCCTTCACTTTTGATGAATTCTCCAACCAAAAGTAGCTATGAAGCTGGGCTTTATGATGAGAATTTGAGTGTTGAAATTTTATGGATCATATGTCTAACATCTTCCTTGGCCTATGAACTCCATTTAACTCATGGTATGTGGCAAGAATTTTATTCATAACACATCAACAGGTCTTATTGATGTCTTGTTGACAATAAGTTTTTGTTGTCAGTGTCACTGAAGTCAGAGGGGTCCAGACTCAGCACGTTGTATCTACTCAAGAGATAGGGCTTGGATTCTGTTATTTACTTCCTTTAACAACCCAAGTATTGGAGATCACATTGGGCAGTACCTAGTGTCATCTGCATCACTAAAATGTAATTGGATCACAATTTACCCTGTCACTGCTTCAGCATCACCAAATATTAAATGAACTTTACCAGTAAAATGTTCACTGGGAGTCTCTGGACTCCTAAAGAGCTTAAGTCCAGCAACATAAGATTCCCATTAGAGACAGTCAATGATGAACAACCAAGCTCCCTAGAGACTTTGGCCTTGACCAACAGACAAGAGCTTCATTTTTCTGTTTTTAGGTCATTAATTCCATGTCTACTGATGGGGAGAATAGTGGCCAGAGTTGAAACAGAGGAGAACATGAGGACACCTTTGTCCAGCTTTCCTCAATCCATGGATCTGCAGTCTGCAGGAATAGTAGTAGTTATTACATGCAAGTGACTGCAGGTCTCTAAGAGAAATGTCTGATGCCAATGTGCTTACAACTTCTCTTTGAAGAATATCTTCCTCAGACACAAGTGGTGGAGGAAGAAAGACTTCCTGTGGGTGCTGCTGTGAGTCAGAGGAACCACTGGACCAGAACCTAAACTGATCAGCAAAGGCACCACTTCTCAGAAGCTCAGAACTAAGACAAACATGTTTAGAATGAGCATGTGCCCTTATGTAACCATGAGGCAATTTTTCAAAGCTAACTTTGAGATTCTTGCAACTGGGAGATGTTCACATTTCCAACATACATTGGTGAAAATACTTTCCAATTTGTGGAAATTGACTCTGTGTATATAGAAATATGTAACCTGCAGCAAAACTATACTATGGGGCACATTGCATCACAGAAAGCTCTTACTTATTTCAACCTTATTTATCACAACCTATTTTCTGGCTTACTAATACATTATCAGAAAGGGCTTGAAATGTTAGCTATTGAGGTCAGAGAAACAATACAAATTTTAGCATGCATGCTTTGCATATGCCAACCCCCAGTTTGAGCTCTATTACTATATGATCCCTGTGCACCCCTTAAAAGGGGCATCTAAGAATTGCTTGTTTGGGCCTGGAGGTCTCCAAATCACAGGGCCTGAGGACCACTGTAGCCTCCTGCAATAAACTGCCTGGTGTAGTTGGCCAAGACTTACTGGAAACAGACCAAAGTCCCTGAGCACCTCCTTGGAGACCCAAGTAGAGGCAACAAAACTTTCCAGAGATCCAGGCTTGAAGATGAATGACACATGTCCTGGCCTCTCACTAGAGCATCATGCAGAGCTAAATGGAGCAGAGTAACAGAGTGGATACCCACTGTCATCCCACACCATGGAAACCAGCCACTTCCCCTACCATACATCTTGCATGTACATCAGTGATTTGACTCAGGGTCTGAAAAGTATTCCCCCTTAATTATTATTATTATTATTATTATTATTATTATTATTTATTTATTTTGGTTTTTGGGCCAACCCCGGTGGCACTTAGAGGTTACTCCTGGTTCTTTGATCAGAAATCAGGCTCGGGGGACTATATGGGATGCCCGGAATCGAACCCTGGTCAGCTGCGTGCAAGGCAAACACCTTACCTCTGTGCTATCTCTCTGGCCCCACTCTTTATTATTTCTAATGTCACAGCTGGTCTTGCCATGGGGACTAAAGACAAAAAGACCCCCTATGTCTATGTTCTGTTGAAAAGGAAAGAAAAGAAAAAAGGAAACAAACAAAAAGAAGTCATGTTTCTCACAGCAGCTTAATTCCCAGGATCCTGTCACTGGTAAAATTTCAGCCCTGACACTTCAAACCACCCATCCAGAACAATTTTCCCAGGCACGGTCCCCCAGTTTTTCCAGAGAAAGACTCTAAGGGACCCTGTGGCAGGTTGGCAAGTGGCTTCATGCTGGTGGGAAGCAAAAGGGGTGCACAGCTACGTGGCAGAACCAGGCTTGGTAACCAGACAAAAACCGCCCATTAGAGAAGGGACTACTGTGACAATGACAGTTAGAAATGATCACTCTAGGCAAGACCTGGGTGCTGAAAGAAGATAAAGTGATAGGCATGTTTGCCTCTCAATAACGAATGTGTAAACCGCAAGTGTCTAAAAGGGGAAAAAACAGAGAGAAAGAAGAAAAATGTCTGCCCCAGAGCCAGGCAATGGGTAGGGCAGGAGGGAAACTGGGGATGTTAGTGGTGGGGATTATGCACTGGTGATGTGTTGGCTATTGTCAGATTAAAATTCAATCCTGAACAACTTTGTCACTGAAAAACAAAAAACCAACCAACTGTATTATAAACAACCTTGTAACCATGATGTTTAAATAGGTTATTTAAAAAAAAAAAAAAGACCTAACAATTTAAAAAAAAAAATATGTCCACCAGCTCTGAGCCCTGTGCAGGCTGTCCCTTCTCCCTTCCACTCCTTCCCCTTGCTTCTGCTCCTGGCCTGGACCCTGGAAGGCCTGTTTCACCCTGGCCCTGCTCCATCCAGGAACTGCTGTCAGGCTGATGAGACTCCAGAGCTTCTGGAACAACTAAACAAAGGCCTCCCGCCCTTCCTGAAGCCAATAGGATGTTTGCAAGACAAGCCAAACAGCACAGGGAGTGTCGGGAAGTGAACCAAGGAAGGTGCACTGTTTAGAGGCCAGAGACAGTGGCAAGGCTTGGATTGGGGTTGGGCTGCTTGCCTTAACAAGTCCCTCCCCAGGAAACACTGTGCAGGCCAGGCCAATATTCCTGACCACAGTCTGCAGAGTCTGGCCTCAGGCCTCTGAGACCCAGTGGAGAGATCAAAGAGAAAAGAAAAACAAAAAAAGGGAAGGAGGTCCAGAGCCATAGTACAGGGGGTAAGGAGCTTGTCTTGAACATTGTTGACCTGGGTTCAATTCCCTGCACCCTATATGGTCCCCAAGCCCTCCAAGACTGATCCCTGGAGTACAGAGCCAGGAATAAGCCCTGAGTGCTACAGGGTGTTTTACCCCCTCTCCAAGCCCCTCCCCCAAAAGGGAAAAAATTGTCACCTTACCCTATTAGAAGAGAAACTGAAAATGTAGAGCACCCTGTCCTAATGCCCTCCAGCGCTGCCTGATATATCACCCATCCTCATTCTGGAGACTTTCTAGTTTAGGAAATGCTGTAAAAAAAAAAAAAAAAAACCTGCCCTAAAACTTCCCAAACAAAGTCACATTCATAGTGAATAGCCCAGTAAATACAAGGCAGGAAGTAAGAAGGAGGAGATCCTGCAGAATTCCAGAGCTCCGAAGCTTCCCAGGCTGAGGAGGGGTTTAAAAAGTCTCAGCACTTCTGGGGGTTCATGTCACCTCAGGAAGTACCTCCTGGAGAGGGGACATGAAGCTTAAATATCTATCTACACAAACTCGCTCCCAGGCTCTGTTTGAACTGTGTGTGAGGAGACAGAGCTTTTAGCATTTCAGGACTCCACGGTTAAAAGAATGAGAGGCTGGAGGGAGAAATAAGCTTGTTCTTATGCAAAGACAACCACAAAGAGAGATGAACCCAGAGTTTCCCTCAGAGACAACCTACAAAGGGAGATGGTTCCAGGTTTTCCCTCAGACAACAGGGAAAGGCTGATGGGGCCAGCCAGAAGAGGAAATGACTGAAAATGATTATGAAAAGCTTGACATAACAACTATGTTTGAGACAAATATTGTACCCCCGAACCAAAAGGACTTTCATTGGTCTTTGGTAACAGGAAGAGCTTTGTCTGGACAATTCATATTCTTTCTTGCTCAAAAGTTCAAGTTCCAGAAACTGGGAGGAGCAGACACATGGTCACCACTATCTTGAATCCTCGACTTCTACTTCATGGTCAACTAAACTCTCCCCCACAGACTTCCTCCCGAAGGACATTAGCATTCGTGTCCTCAGGTCATGTCCAGAACATTACAAAGCGTGTAAAAGCCAAGGTGAAAAAAATCTTCTCTGGATTGTGGGATGATTCGATGCAGGGACTCTGAACACTGCCATTCTCCACACCTCAGCCTCACTCAGGTCCACCACCTGGAAGGAAGACAGGATACTTGGCAGAAATTTAAACCTGGTCTTTCCACCAGGGACCCTCTGCTTTTCATAACAACCCTGGGCTCCTGGGGCTATCTCTTAGGATTTCTTCACAGAGGAAAGAAGAAGCAGACAATTGCTATCCCCAAAATAATCATCTCCCCCAACCTGTGGTGGAGCAGAACTGCCCAGAACTCGCTTTTCACAATAACCAATCGGTTCTGACAAAGATGGTACCAGGCAGTCCTCAGGCTTATTGAGGCCCAAGTCCTTTTTAAGCACACAGGCCTGGTAATATGCTTAGCCTGAAAAAGCTGCTTCCTTCACCCAGCCAAGACCCCTTCAAGTGCACCTCAACACAGAGTGTTGTCTCCCCCCAACCATGATGAGGTTCCTCCAACAGATACCCACAACTCCCACTCCTTTTGTTGGCTCTGGGAGCATGTGCCTGCCATCTGCTCTTCCCTCTATCCTCTCAGGAGATAGTGCCAAGGGGCCCCACTTTTCCCTTTCCTCAGGCAGCCCCCACAGGCCCTTCCATCCACCTGGGACTGTGATGAACCCCCTCTGAGCAGGGGTGGGTTGAAAGTTTGCACTTCTGAATGCTTTGGGGGGACTTATGGAACATGGAAAGTACTCCCACATGAGTCGAATGCCAGGACAACACTTGTGTTTGCAACTGTTGGAGGCTTACATGGCTTTCCCCGACATCTTTCTGGGGAAGCTGAGCATCTTGCTTAGTATGCAATTGGTTTGGGAGTTGGGTCAGCTGAGGACTGACTGATTTTAAGACCTCTGGGTGGGCCCAGATCCCTTCAGGCAGGGGAGCAAGGAGGAAAGAGGAGGGAGTAGGGAGGAAAAACAAGAAGGAGGGAGCAGGGAGGAGGAGCAAGAAGGATGGAGCAGGGAGGAGAAGGACCAAGGAGGGAGGAGGGTGGAGCAGCAGGCGCTAACACTGTGTCTTTTTGGGGTGTGGGCCTTCCCGCAGAGATGACCACCACATCTACCTACAACTGTTAACCAAGGTTGACAGTGTGTGAAGCGGAAAATGTCACCCGCAGAAGGTGTCACGGTGAACTTTAGCTCCGATTTGAAGTAGCTGAACTCAAGGAGAGAAAAATCCTCCCATGTTCCCAGCAAAGCCTTGAGGTGTCATGGTCACCCTCAGCCAGTGTGAGGCACAAGGACACAGCAGCCTGCGCCCCATCCTCTGTTACTCTCCTTTTCCCTGGAAGGGCCAAGGCCAGGGCAGGAAAAGGGCTTGAAAGCTAAGGCCAACGCAGGGACTCACCGAAGATGTCCAGGGAAGGATGGCTGGGGAAGGAGATAGCCCAGCTTGGGAGGCTGAGTTGGTAGGGGGTGAGGTGGGGGCTGTTGGCCCCAGGATGGCACCCTTCCTTGTAGAGTGACCTGCATAGGAAGTCAAAGGGGCCTGGCAGAGGGAAGAGAAGCCCAGGCCCCTCCTGGGTCGTCATCTTCTCTCCAGCTTCAGCAGGACTCTCATCCATTCCTGGGAGTCAGAAGTTTGTCAAGAGTGTGGTGTGGACAGAGGCAAGCTGGGAGAGTGTCAGAAGGAGGAGGGAGAGGACACCAGGGGTGGGGAGCATGGGAGATGGGGGGAGGAACATTCTGGACACAATGACAGCTTTGGCAGAAGGCTGATTAGTACCATCAGTAGGAGAGAGTGAGATGGGACAGGCTGCCCGGTGAAGGGGGTATCCTGTGCCCCAGGGTGCCTCCCACTGAGAGGCCAGGGAGACACCCCTACCATTTGCCTCCCCCAGAGGGTTCCCAGTGCCCCCCACCTCGAGTCCAAACAGAAAGTCATCACCTTGGTCCTGGTTCCCAGAGAGACAAGGCTCTGAAAGACCCTTGCTCCCTCCCTGCTAATGAAACCACCAAGGACAAGACTGGGGTGCTCAAGGGCTTTTAAGTAGAGCAGCCACCCTAGCTGTGTGAGGAGACCCTGTCAGGCCAGCACTACACACACACACACACACACACATACACACACACACGAACACTCACATACACAATTATACATCACAAGTTACCACATATTCACACATGTTCACTCTCACACACTCATATTAACATATACACACATTTACTCCCATTCACTCATTTGTACTCGTCTTCACACATGTTCAATCACATTCACGTGTCCTCACATTTACACACACTTGTATTCTCACTCACATTCGCCTATAGTCTCATGCACTCACACATTCACACATTGTCACGTGAGGCAGTTTGGGGTTGAGGACTGCTCCTAGGATTGGGCCCTTCTCTGGGTGTGGAGGATCCTGTTTCTAGGTGTGGTCCAAAGACAAAAATAAAAATAATAATAATAATAATAATAATAATAATAATAATAAAGCACAAAGAGCAGGTGGCTTTGCTAGAATTGTGGCAGGCTGTGCTGGTGCCACTGAACTCAGAAAAGAAGAGTGAGAGCCTTTCTCAGTTTTCTCTGAAGCAGAGTGAGCCTCCCTCACACACTTGTTTATACTGTCGTCCATGAAAAACATATACACCTATTCCTTCACATACATGAGTGAAGGAGATCGCAGAACATGTCAGATGGGGGTCCCATGTTTATAGAGATGTTACTCTAAAATGTCCAGAGTCTGTTTCAAGCCCTCCCACTCCTCCCAATGGGACAGAACTAGGTGCCAACATGAGTGTTTGCCCACTGATGTCCAGGCACTCTCTATTTTGGGAAACATCATCTACACTGGTGAGCTGAAGACCTGGGAAAATGACCCCTTTGTAATGTGCTACCAACCCAGGCAAGTGTGGACCTCAGTAGGCACTAATGTTAGGCTTCCATCATCCTCCCTGACCTCAGATAAATTCCACAATAACCCCACCATGCAGCAGCATCCCCAAATCTCAGCTGCTCCTTCATCCTGAGTCCATCATGGGGTATATGTGCCAACTGTAGACTGCAGAGAGTTGTTGTCTCTCTGAACCCCCTAAAAATATTAGGAGCAGGTTCAGCTCTTCCTTCCTTCCCTACAGGATGAATCTTTGCCATCATTCTTCACCTCCACCCTCAGCTCTCCTTTCTTTTGGAAGAAGCAGGGAGAAGAAATCCCCTCTTCAATGTATGCGAATAGATGTACCCGCTCCAAGTAGCACCAGACACTCTTGCAAAAGCTTGTGCCATCATTTGTTGGAAGTTTTCTAGCATCTTCCCATGGAAAGGAAGATGCAAGGAAGCCCCATCCCTGCTTCATGGACTGGACTTAGGCCAGCTTGGTGGGTTTAGGCTCTGTTAGTCAGAAACAGGCACAAGACAAGGATGCTCCCCTCTTGCCACTCCTATTTAACATAGGACTGGAAGCACTTACCATAACAATCAGGTAAGAAAAAGAAAAAGATGTCAAGGACATCCAGATAGAAAAAGAAGTTGAGCTTTCACTGTGTGCAGATAACATTATACCATATTTAAAAAATCCTAAAGACTCTACCAAAAAGCTTCTAGAAACAATATATTTGTATAGTAAAATAGCAGACTACAAAATTAATACTCAAAACTCAATGGCTTTCTTATACACAAATAATGATAGAGAAGAAATAGACATTTAACAAATTTCATTCACAATAGTACCACAGTAACTAAAATACCTTGGAGTCAACTTAACTAAAGAGGTGAAGGACCTATGCAAAGAAAACTACAGAACACTGTTTCAAGAAATAAAAGAGGACACAAAGAAATGGAAACATGCACCCTGCTCATGGATTGGGAGAATTAACATAATTAAAATGGCAATATTCCCCAATGCATTATACAGATTTAATGCAATCCCTCTAAGGAAACCCATCCCATTCTTCAAAGAAGTGAATCAAACATTCCTGAAATTCATTTGAAATAATAAACACCCAAAACAGCTAAAGTAATCCTTAGTTGGGAGGCATCCTTTTCCCCAACTGTAAATGGTACTATAAAGCAATAATCATTAAAACAGCATGGTACTAGAATAAAGGCAGACCCTCAGATCAATAATATAGACTTGAGTATTCAGAGAATGACCCTCAGATATAAAATCATTTAATCTTTGACAAGAGGGTAAGAAACACAAAATGGAACAAAAAAAAAAAAGCTTCTTCAACATGTGATGTTGGGACAACTGGTCAGCCACATGCAAAAAAGTGAACTGAGACCTCAACTTTAACACCTTGCACAAAGGTCAAATAAAAATGGATTAAATATCTTTATATCAGACCTAAAATTATAAGGTATATATTAGTCAGATGGCAGTGAGGGAGAAGGCATGTAGAAATGGAGCAATCAAGTCCAAATGGAGTGGGGCCGAAGAGATAGTACAGCAGTAGGGCATTTACCTTGCATGCAACTGATCCAGGACAGAAGGTGTTTGAATCCTGGCATCCCATATTGTCCCCTATGTCTGTCAGGAGCTATTCCTGAGCACCACTGCCTGGTGTGACCCAAAAACAAACAAAAAAGTCCACAGGGAGTGTCTCGCATTTATATATATGCATCTCTGCCAAGAGAGGTAGGCACCACTCTATGTAGGTGGAGTCAGGCAGGCTCACCCTGAGGCAGTCGATTCCACCCAATGCTGCAAACATGCATGTTGGGAATAAATATGGATGCATACATAGGCTTTCAAATATGACAAAACAAGCCAATTTCATCCCATATATATAGGAATGAGTATGTGTGCATGCACAATCAAGCAAAAAATTCCAACCTCAAGAGTCAACATGTAAATATAACTATAAATTAAAATACATAACCACATATAAAGTATACCTTCAAATTCCAATATATGGTATAATAATTTACTATATGCACATATCTATATAAGCACATGCATATACTAGTCAATCAAGCTATAAATTCAATGGTAAACAATCAACATAATTATGATACATAAAAAGAAATATATACCAGCCCGGAGAGATAGCAAAGCGGCGTTTGCCTTGCAAGCAGCTGATCCAGGACCAAAGGTGGTTGGTTCGAATCCCGGTGTCCCATATGGTCCCCTGTGCATGCCAGGGGCTATTTCTGAGCAGACAGCCAGGAGTAACCCCTGAGCACTGCCGGGTGTGACCCAAAAACCATAAAAAAAAAAAGAAATATATACATAGGTAAATACATATACAAAAATGTACTAACTAACCAAGCAATAACTACATTCTGAATATTCAATATTATGTATAGCTTATAGAAATTAATTTATGCACATAAAATGTTCTTATATATTCATATTAGCCAACTAAGATATAACTTATTCTGGATATTTAATATTATACATAGCTCATAGAAACTACGCAGAAATATAAATGTACACTTATATGTATGCACTAAATATAGATATGTGTACACAAATAATCAAGGAGTAAATAAATTCCATCTTGAATATTCAAGAATATATAAGAATCATATAAAATATTAAGTTAAAACAAATTCTTGCTATCTGTTTTCATTCAGCCATCTAGCCTTTGTGTATCTGGCTGGGAACTTTTCTGATGGAAAGGAATCTGAAAAATGTCTCTGTGGTGGGCCAGACAGTTTAATGGAACATCTGATTGCTGCTAACAAATAGCCTTTTAGTGAATTAAGTGTAAATGAATCAGAAGCTTATGGATCATGTTTTAGCTGAAACAAAGGATCCAACATTTATAAGAAAAGGTACTTGGCAAACTCATTCTAGTTTGTTGAGACCAAGGATTTGAAAAATAGTTTGATTAATTTTGCCAACTCAAAGCCATGCCAATTTTCTGATGTCCCTAAGTATTTGCTAGCATTTTCCCAGATTGCATTTCCATTCCATATTTTTACATGTTCTTGGCCACTCAGAGGATAATTATTTGGAGTGCTTAAATGCTTGGCATGGTCTAACTTCTTGGAGGATGAACCCAATGTCAAACTAACTTTAGATGGTTCCATAGCCCACAAAGTCCTCTCCAGTGAATTCGCCCAGTATTGCCCTTCAAGATTTGCAGTCTCTTCACCCCCCAGAAGCTGGAAGATTCCAGCAAGCTGGTACAGCTCTATCAAAGCTGCATCACCAGAAAGAGGCAAAAAGATTTGACACAGATCTTGGACCCCTGATCTATCCCACAAGTAGAGCAGGTTGAACCACTAAGCACTGCTAGGAGGGAAATGAAGAGGGCCACTGATGGAATATGGGGATAAATGTCAATAAACACCAGGTGCCACCACGTTGAAAAGACCAAAGAGACGCAATTTCCAGACAATTGGGAGAACCCCACACCTGTCATATTGTTAGTGATGCTGTCAAAGTTGTTGTGTTTCCATGGGGTTCATAAGACCCAAGTAGGAGGAACAGTACAGAAGATATGGCACTTGCCTTGCATGCAGTTGACTGGGTTTCAATCCCTGACATTCTATAAGGTCCCAGGAGGAATTCCTTAGTCCAAAGCCAGGATTAAGCCTTGAGCTTCACTGAGTGTGGCTCCAAAACAAACAAACAAAAAGACCCAAGTAAGAAGATGTATAGATAACTGCTGGAACTCACTCAAAGGAAAAGACTGAGCCAGAGCGATAGCACTGTGGGGTGGGTTATTTGGTTTGGATACCACCAATCTGGGTTTAATTCTTGGTATCCCATATTGGTATCCCATAATTCTTGGTCCCCTGAGTCTGCCAGATGGTATTTTTGAGTGAAGAACAGGAGTAACCCCTGAGCACAGCAAAATGTGACCCAACAACAAAGAGGAGAGACAGAAAGAGAAAGAGAGAGAGAGAGAGGACAGGAGTAACCCCTGAGCACAGCAAAATGTGACCCAATGACAAAGAGGGGAGAGAAAGAGAGAGAGAGAGAGAGAGAGAGAGAGAGAGAGAGAGAAAGAGAGAGAGAGAAGAGACTAAGAGAGAGAGAAAAAGAGAGAGAGAGGTTTCTTCAGGGTAAGAATGTTCAAGTTGGAGCCAGAGAGACAATACAAAAGGACAAAAGGTAGGGCATTTGCTTTGCACGTAGCTGACCTCGGTTCAATCTCCAGCACCACACAGGGTCCCCCAACCACCTCTAAAAGTGATCTCTGAGCAGAAACTCAGTGGAAGCCCTGAGCAATTCTGGGTATGGTCTAGAAACCAAAAAATCAAAGCAGAGTAAGATAAGGAAAGCCACCAAAATGATTAGTGGAAAATTGGGCACTAGAAATCCAGGTCTGGTCCACTGTCCAAGAAGAGATGTTTTGAGTTGTGGAAGTTCTTTTTGGTTTTTGGCTCACACCGGCAGTGCTCAGGGGTTATTCCTGGCTCTACGCTCAGAAGTCGTTCCTGGCCGGCTCGGGGGACCATATGGGATGCCGGGATTCAAACCACCATCCTTCTGCATGCAAGGTAAATGCCCTACCTCCATGCTATCTCTCCAGCCTATGAGTTGTGGAAGTTCTATAAGCAAGTCAACGGTGAAGCGATTAGGTTGTCTCCTGAAGCATCTTCTGATTTAGCATCCAGGCACATAATTAATGTTCTATATATACCCCACTTCTAGGTCATTAATAAAGATGTGTAATAGAGCTGAAGCCACACCTGCCTGCAGGGTTGACACCCACCATGTTTCTACCCACAGGCCGCCTCCCATCCAAGAGCAGTGTACCTAGATATTAAACACAAGTGTCACCTTCTGGGAATCTGTGCAAGATTCCCAGATTGCCAACTCTGTCCTCACGCTGTTTGCCAGGGTCATCAGGGCCTCCACGAGCCTGCCCTGCTGTGGGCCAAGCCTACATAAGTGTGAAGCCCTCACCCACCATGGGAAGGCCACTTTCAAACATGCTTTCAAAGGTGCTAGAGTTCAGCCCTGTCTATAGAAGTCCAGCCAGTGGCACAGTAGCAAAGTCACAGATACAGTGACACTGATGCAGCTACTGGAAAAGTCACACATCCAGTGACACTGATACAGCTACTGAAAAAACGGCATTTCTTTAGGTCCGTGAAGACCCAGTCCTACCTTGGCTGCCTGAGAGAGGGCAGGATGTGGCTCTTTGGATGCTGTCACTAACAAGGGTGAATTTCTTTTCTTTTTTTTTTTTATTTTGGGGCCACACCCAGTGACACTCAGGGGTTACTCCTGGTTATGCACTCAGAAATCAATAACTGGCTTGGGGGACCATATGAGACGCCAGGGGATCGAACCATGGTCTGTCCTAGGTCAACAAGGCAAACAAAACGCCTTACTGCTACACGACCACTCCGGCCCCATGGTATCATGTTTTTCAATTTCATTCCTTCTTGAAGGCCTTGGTGCTCACTGATTCTGGATAAGCAGAGATGGAAGAGATGGAGATCTTTTTTACATGATGATTTAAAAGGAGACATATGGATATGTGTGTGTGGTGGCTTCTGAGAGGGAATAGGAAAAAGTCTCTCTCCTCTATGTCTCTGTCTTTGTCTCTCTTTGTCTTTGTCTCACTCTCTCTGTCTCTCTCATCTTAGGAATTCTTCCTGTCACTTCTCAGGGACCATTTGCATCCTTGGGTCTAGAAACAAGTCAACTGCCAGCAAGTTAAGTGTCTTAATCCTCATGATATATTTCCAGCCCCCAGGTACTTGCTTTTAAAATAGAATAAATATCTATTTTATACAAAAGTACCCACATCTTCAGAAGCATGCTCCTTACCCATCCACCCTCCCCTTTGCACATCTAAGTCAGAGGGAGTGACTCCACCAAAGGACAAATGCTGAGGAGCTGATTTCCACTTCTGAGTTATATGAATATGAAGGTGGCTGAACCAAGTACAGCCTCACACACACAGACCGGATCCAGCCTGTCTTTAAAAAGCAAGCGCAGCAAGGTGACCCAGGGAAAGGCAAGGTTGCTAAAAGGAATTGGCAACCAGACTGGATTCACACAGACCTGAAGCCTCATGTCTTTAAATTTAATGCACTCTTGAAGTCCTTGGCACTTGCTGATTCTTGATCAACCAAGAGAAAACACTTGGTGACCTTTCCTTTGACTATTATATTACCATGAGTGCTTTTTTAGGATTAGTACCCCGGGACACAAACAACAAGGAGGTCTCCAAACACCCTCAGCCCTACTTGTACTCACCCCCTGAAACTCTTTGCTGTCAGGTGTTGAAACTAAAGAGATGCCAGAGAGGACTGACAAATGGCATGATGAATACACACCAAGATGATACCATCCATTGAGCTGAGTCTACCCGCAGCTACTTCACCAGATCTCATCCCACCTACTGCAGAAGGAAGGAAATGATGGAATCTCTCAGCAGAGTCACAATCACTGTGTCTAAGTCTAAACCCATCTCTTGAAGAGAGATAAAAACAGTGAGAAGAAATGAAGAAGACAAGGTAGTAGCAACAATAAGTATGGGACTAAAGAACATTCCCATCTAGGAATCATGTCATGGTGCTGCAATTTCTCAGATGCTTAAGTCAGCTTTGTAGTCTGACTGCCCCTTAGGAACACCACCAAATTTCAACCAAAGTATCGACACTTGGGCTATAACCCTTAGTGTGCCCAGATAAGGCGGGAGGTTTTTATAACAAATCAGATTTTCAGGGCATTTGGGCATTCCTTTGTGTTGGTTCACATCCACCAACCTCCTCAAAGTCAACTGAGGTGTACGCCTTTGGGAGCAAGTTTCTTTAAGGAATGTCAGCATCTTTGCAGAACAAATACTGGTTGGTTGGCAGAAAAGATGCCCATTGGTGTGCATGGTTATTCAATCTCATGAAACAGAAGACACTCTAGTGGTAGAAGAATCAGGGTGTCTGAGAGCCCAAAGCAAGCTCTTCATTGTCTCAATATATTCCTGGCTCACTCCAGGACCACATGGGTGCCCAGGATCTTCTTTACCCAAATTCATCTGAGCATCACTCTCTGCCACAGGCCAGGGCATGAGCCCTGGTGGAAGGGCAAGAGGTGTCCTGCCTTGCCCCACCTTGTCCCCACAGCCATGGCAACCAGGCCCCTGGGTTGCGTGCATATCTTGATTATTGGAGCCAGTCTAGGTGGCGATGGGCTCAGAGGAAGAACAGACAGAATCAGGTCATCTTGTGTCTCCAGCTTCCAAACCCTGTAGAGTCTGAGGTGAAGGCAGGGGCAGAGACTGAGGAGCATGCCTGGGGCATGGGGGTCTTTGGCAGAAGGGCAGCAACTCCAAATCTTGGGGTCCAAGCCCCTGCAGTCACACCACCTGTTTCTGCAGTGTTGCAACTCAGCAGAAGGAAGAAACCCCATCCCCCAGAGCTGAGGTGAAGACCCCAGTCTCCAAGGCTCTAAAACGAAGCTGCAATTACTCAGCCTTGACTGGCCCATGGATCTCAGTTCCCTGTGTCAGGAGAAATGAGGCCATTTAAAAAGTCACTTCAAGTAAGTGATGAGCCCAATGGGCTGAAACCACAAAACATATCACAAGTTGTGGCCAGCTCCCCAGGGGCACCTCGGAAGAAATATGTGGAGCTCAGTGTTCTCTGGGTCTCGTCTGTGAAGAAAAGGGAGCTGGGAGAAAGGGGCACCGGGAGAAATAGAGCAGGCCTCATTCTTCATGTTCGTCATTAGCCACCATCCCTCTCAGCAGCATCCACTAATTCAACTTTGGGGTGTCTGGAATCTGCTCATCAAAGTGCAGAATGGCAACTTAATGGCACTGTTGGCAAGCACAGGGACACCCTGCACCCTCCCACAGTTCTGTGTCTGCAATTGGGCTCTGGGTTTGAGAAGTCCAATCACCACATGTCTGTCTGTCTGTCTGATCCTGGACTTCTGGGACTTCCCAGGGCTGCTCAAGATTGTTTTTCTTGGTTCACTCAGCTCTCTCTCACCTGGCCAAGCCACACATCCTCTGGGTACATGCAATCTGTCACAGCCACAGCTCAAAGAAGTCATACTTTCCTCACAGGCCTGAGCAAACCCAAAGACATAGGACTGTGACGACAGTGTCCCCTCACAGGAGAAGTCTCATAGGGCCTACAGGCGAAAGAGTGTAAGGGCCTATAGGGTAATGGTTGTCCTCTCACAGGGTATAGGGTGTCCTCTCGCAGGGTCTACAGGGAAAAAGTGTATGCTCATAGGCCTCTCACAGATTACAGGGGTATCTCCTCACAGACCTCATAGGGCCTATGGGGAGTAGAGGTGTCCTCTTACAGGCCTCACAGGGTCTACAGCAGAAAGGGGTGTCCCCTCACAGATCTCTCATGGACTATAAGGGCAAAGAGTATGCCTTTACATGCTCTATAAGGGGAAGGGGTTCCCCTCAAAAGCCTCACAATGCTTATAGAAGGAAGGAGAGTCTCTTCTTATGGTCTATAAGGGAAAGGGGCATCTTCTCACAGACTTCACAAGGCCTACAGGGGGAGGGTTGTTCTCTCCCAAGTCTCTCATAGTCTATAGGAGGAAGAGATATCCCCTCACATGGTCTATAGGGAGAAGGGATGTCCCCCTCACATGGTCTATAAAGAGGAGAGATATCTTCTCATAGACCTCACAGGGCCTACAGGGGGGAAGTGGTATCCCCTCATAGGCCCATTGGTATAGGTAAAGCTAGTGTGAGCTGAGTCATATCTCCTGCACACATATACACACACTTGCTTCAAACTACACATTAGCACAGCACACATGTTAGCCTACAATATGCACACCACAGATGTAGGCCCATGAACACTCACACAATGAGCACACAGCTACACACACGTGTGTCACCAGCAAACAACACACAGCACACAAGCTCACACACAGCTCCTACATGAACAGGTGGGGACATATTGCCAGTGTGAAATGCACACATGTACAATGCAGGCGCATCACAAAGCTCACACTCAGCTCATACATGTATTCACATGTGTACACATTTGTGTGTAGATACTCATGGTCACCAGAACTCATGCACACCTAGACAATACACATTAGAAACATCAGTGCATGATCCAGCTATACCACTCCTAGGAATATACCCTAGGAACATAAAAATACAATACAAAAACTCCTTCCTTACACCTATATTCATTGCAGCACTATTTACCATAGCAAGACTCTGGAAACAACCAAGATGCCCTTCAACAGACGAATGGCTAAAGAAACTGTGGTACATATACACAATGGAATATTATGCAGCCGTCAGGAGAGATGAAGTCATGACATTTTTCTATACATGGATGTACACGGAATCTATTAAGCTAAGTGAAATAAGTCAGAGAGAGAGAAAAACGCAGAATGGTCTCACTCATCTATGGGTTTTAAGAAAAATGAAAGACATTCTTGCAATAATAATTTTCAGGCACAAAAGAGAAAAGAGCTGGAAGTTCCAGCTCACCTCAGGAAGCTCACCACAAAGAGTGATGAGTTTAGTTAGAGAAATAACTACATTTTGAACTGTCCTAATAATGAGAATGTATGAGGGAAATGGAGAGCCTGTTCAGAGTACAGGCGGGGGTCGGGTGGGGAGGAGGGAGATTAGGGACATTGGTGATGGGAATGTTGCACTGGTGATGGGGGGTGTTCTTTACATGACTGAAACCCAAACACAATCATGTATGTAATCAAGGTGCTTAAATAAAAAAAAAAAGAAAGAAATAAAGAAACATCAGTGCACACCCACACAGTCTACACTGCAGATGTGTGCTCTCCCTTTTTTTTTGTTTTGTTTTGGGGCCACACACGGTGATGTTCAGGGTTTACTCCTGGCTATGTGCTCAGAAACTGTTCCTGGTTCGGTGGACCATATGGGACGCTGGGGATCGAACCCAGGTCCATCCTGGGATAGCCGTGTGCAAGGCAAATGCCCTACTACTTGCTCCACCATTCAGGCCCCTCCCTTTCAATTTTTTTACCTGTATGCTGCATACAGGTAGCCAAGCACATATGACACAAACAGCAGGCCCCACCCACACGCTTTGCTGCTGCTCCCTCTTATAAAGTTGAGTTGACTAGTCAACTGTGTCTGCCCATCAGATCTACTTCATGGCCTGGATCCCTGGTCGCTCCCTGACAGGAGAGTCCCATCTCTGGCCCAGTGAGCTCAGGCCCAGTTCCAACTCCCTGGAGCCTGAGGCCTCCTGACTGATCTTGCAGCAAAGTTAACTGTCATATGCACAATGTCCCTCCACCCCTCAGTTCTCTGCCACAGAGGGGGTGAGGATAAAGCCAGAGGCAGGTCGCTGATGTCTGGGGCTGTCTGAAGACTCTTCTCCATCAATAAGGAGCTACTGATGGCCTTGGGCCAGATTCTAAGGCCCCACCACAGGAAGTTGGGCCAGGCGTGGTCCAGGAGCAACAGCAACAACCTGGGCAGCAGCCAATGGGCTGCAGTTGCGACGCAACAGGCCCTGCCCCGTGGCCCTGCACAAGCGCAGTCGGGTCCCTGTGGACTGGGAGAGGGCGTGGGAAGAAGAAAGGAAAAATACTCAGAAGTTAAGTCAAAGAACTCGGCCCAGGCAGGTCCCGGCAGAAACACTATGCAGGAGCCAGGCCCAGCCTGCCTACCGGTGAGAACCTCACAGCCTGTGGGCAAAGGCCCAGGACTGGCCCCACAGGGGAACTATGAAACTGGGGTGGACCTGAGTCTTCAGAAGAAGGAAAGCAACCAGGAGCTCTGAGAGCACAGAGCCCCCTTTCAGCAGCCGCACCCCAGGGCAGCTGGGTCCCACCGAGCCCGGCCACAGGCAGCTGGAATTCTCCCACCCAGAACATTCCAGAACATTCTAGCCCTATATCACCCAACCACATACCGTCCTCGTCTGTGCCTGCTTTGGAAATCTACTTCTAGGTGTCCTTCAGGGGCCAAGTAACAGCTCTGTAGACTTTTTTTTTTTTTGTAAGATTTATAACTTCTTTGTATCTTCTAAAACCAGTTTATTGCTAGTTTAAAATCCTATAGAATTTGGGGCATGAAGCTGGCTCAGCAGCTGAGAGATCCAGGACCCTTGCACCCAAGAGACCAGAGCAGTGTAAGAGCATCACTATATGTGACCCCCCCCAAACAAAACATAAACAAGCAAAACTCCATGGAATTTTAGAATGAATTCTTCTTACTATGTATTCAACTCACAACCACACCTGCCACCAAAGCCCCTACCCCCATCAAAAGCCCCCTGTTTCCATTCAAATATCTACTTAGTTAATACTTGCAGACCTAGGGGGGTGCAAATGAAGGTGAAATATAGCTTGGGCAGTGTTTACTAAGTGGACCTGATTACATAAAGAAGTCCATAAGAACTTTTTGAAGTTCTGGAAAACAAGCAAAATAAGTGCTGGATCCGTAGTGAACAATTATCCAAATAGCACATTGGGTTTTAGCAGTTTGTAATTGTAATTGGTGGAGTGGAAGAGGGTGCTGGCACCACCCTCTCCCCTCGGCCCTTCACCAATCTCTCCTTTGCTGCAGCTCCTCCAAATGGTAGTGTATAAGGTGAGTAAGCAGGTGTGCAGCTCGTTGGCATAAATTACAAAAGAAATGTATTTTCGGGGTCAAAAAGAGCACAGTGAGTAGGCATTTGCCTTGTATGCAGCCAACCTGAATTCAAACCCTGGCATCCCATATGGTTCCCCAAGCATGCCAGGAGTGATTTCTAAGTTCAGAGCTAAGAGTAACACAGCCCCTGAGTGCAGCTGGATGTGGCTCAAAAACCTATAAAAAAAAAATAAGAGAGAGAAAGCAAGAGAGAGGAGAGAGAGAGAGAAATGTGTTTTCAAACACTTTTTTAAGACATTTTATGACCCATTCATTGAGTTAGGCATGATATCTGGAGTCTCTACCCAAGTATAAGAATTTAGGGGACTAAAAAATAAACTAAGAATTTAGGGGCCTGTTAGCAGCCCCCTTCTGTTGTGGTTCGCCCTGTCTCGCCTCACCTACTCTGATCATGGGCACAGCTTGGCTCCCTGAACAAGTGGCACACCTGGACAAGTGCCTCTGAGCGTCACCACTTCTCTGATGGGTGACAACATATGGCCATGTCCCAATTCCCCTAGATGAGCATTAAAGTATCCCCTGTGCTGAGCCACCCCCCTTCTGAGCTCAGTTAAGTAGCTGAGAAGGGGGCACTGTTGTTCAGAGTCTCCTGATGCCAGCACATTCCCTCACATCACAGTCACCTTTGCAGGTTCCCTAAAGCATCACTTTTTAAAAGCAGGCCCCTGGCTCAGCCATTACACAGGCGGGGGTCAGGCAGCAGTAAGAGGAGGCTTCAGGTACCAAAGCTGCTTCTAACACAAGGTCTCTTGGCTCTCTGTTAAAAAGTGAATACAACAGTGCTGGGTCTGAGAAAGAGGGCAATAGGGAAGGTTCTTGCATTGCATGTGGAGTTTGATTCCCAGCACGGGGCATGGTGTTCCCAGCCCCACCAAGAGTGATCCCAGATCACTGAGCTTGGAATCATCCCTGAAGACCACCAGGATCAGCCCCTCCAAAAAAAATTAAAAAATAGAAACAACAGTTTTGGAAATCACAAGTGAAAATGGGGTCCTTTATCTAGTTCCTCCTGCCTTTTCCTTCATGGATGTTGGTGCAACACCAGAAATCCCACACAACTGGCAGGGTGCCATGTAGGGGGCTGGTGGCATTACCAGGCACCTTAGATAGGTTCAGAATATGTGAACAGCTCCAGGGAGGGAGCGCATGGCCTCTGGTTTGCAAGGCTGAGGTTTCGAGAAAGGGGCTCTAGATTCTGACTGCTGTCACCGGCCCCCACGAAGTGGGAAGATTTAAGGTTCATGCCTACAGAGCCCACAGAGCACAGGCTGGTCAGCTAGTCTCAATGATGTTCAAAATGTTCCAATTGCATGTCTGCCTCTGTTGTCTAGGTCATGAATAAAGGTCTGTCCTGCCCTCTGGCCCTTCTTTCTGGACAGTATTTTCCTTTGCTTGGGGAAGAAGTGGGAAAGGCACTTCAGAGAAGTCCATACCATCCGTTTCTCCTCTGAGAGCTTCTTTCCAGAGCCCTGAGCTATGGCTTCCTGGGCTGAAATCGAACATCTATACACACATCCAAGTATACCCAGTTTTGGGAGAGAGAGAGACAGAGAGAGAAAGAGAGAGAGAAGGAAGGAAGGAAAGGGAAGAAAAGGAAGGAATGAAAGGAAGGAGAGGGAAGGAAGAAAGGGTAAGGAACAAAGGAAGGAAGGAAAGGGAAGGAAGGAGAGGGAAGGAAGAAAGGGTAAGGAACAAAGGAAGGAAGGAAAGGGAAGGAACGAAGGAAGAAAGGAAAGAAGGGGAAGGAAGGAAGGGGAGGGAAGGAAGGAAGGGGAGGGAAGGAAGGAAGGGGAGGGAAGGAAGGAAGGGGAGGGAAGGAAGGGGAAGGAAGGAAAGAAGGAAGGAAGATTGATTTCCAAGCAGGCTCCTCTGCCTGGGTCCTCTCTCTCTCTTTCTCTCTCTCTCTCTCTCTCTCTCTCTCTCTCTCTCTCTCTCTCTCTCTCTCTCTCTCAGCACTGCCCATTTTGCAACCTGTTACTCAAACCCACTCACCCCAACCCAACCCTACTTTCATCCATCCATCATTTCTAGATGCACCAATTATTTTCAATAACCCTCCACAGATGTTTTGTTGGGACAGCAGAATACAGGTGAACTGGACTTCAAAAAATCAAGCGCATCCAGCTGAGAGCAATGATCATGCCATCTTTAAGGCCACAGGTTGAAGGTTTCCAGTTCTCTCCTGTGATGCACGGCCCAACTCAACAATTCCACAGAGTGTCAATCCATGAGCAGAATAATCCACACAAACAGCTTGGCCCTGGAATTCAGCACACTGGAAGCTGCAGGCCTGCTGCCATCTTCGCATGCATTGGAATTATGATGATGATGATATGATGTTGATGAGTATGATACTGATGATAGCCATTAGAACAATGATGATAATATGATGGCACATGCACATGAAAACATCTCCAACCACTGCTTAGCTCATGAAAGTTTCAGATGCTGGTACTGTGCCTCTATTGGCCTAAAAGCATTCTCAGGCAATGTGCTTCCCAGTGGAGAGCAAGTATCCATTTGGAATTAATACTTTTCGAATATTTTCTTTAAATATGTGCATGGTGTTATTTTGTTCTGGATTCTGTGATGCAGATGAATGCCACTTTAATCCAGCTGTATTATTTTGGGTTTAGGATTAGGTCTCTGTTAACAAGATCTGTAATCTCTAAACGTTTCTTTGCCTTTAATATCCTAGCATACAATTTTGCTTGCCTTTAGGTTGCCTTGTCCTCATTGAAAAATTTTATAATCTTCCAGATAAATGCAGATTCATTTCAGTTTCATTATATATCATCAAACCCACCAAGATGGCGGATCCTGGTCCAACATCTGAGAGTCACCACCAGGAGGGTTAAAACAATGCTCCCTCAGAGTTCCAAAGGCTTATCTGCCTCCTAACACCACCCCCTCATTATCCATGGAGACCTGAGATGATCACTCAGTATGTCTGTGTCTGTTTTCTTAACTATAAAATGGGTATAATCAGCTTTCAACATTACTTCTATTTCTCTTTTTCTAGTTGTATGACCCCTGGGAGCTGTTTAGAGACAAAATGTTAGTCAATGAAACAAACGGTGAGAGTGATGTGAGAGACCTGTAGAGTTCAGCAATGGGACATAATTTTCTTCCTGGGGAGAAAAGATCACTGAAATGCTGGTTTGAAAATGACATAAAACAAAACCTGAATCAAATTACTTGACCTGATGAAGAAGCAGAGCGAAGTCACAGCAATGTGGGTATCGTTTTTACCAGGTAGGCTGCTCTGGCTGATGCATCTCTTTCTCGCACCTTGTGAGATAAATGAACCTGTGTACTGACACACGGAAGCATGCCTAGCACAGAAATGCTGCACAAGCATTTCCAAAATGACTCCCTTGGCTCTCCTCTAACATACAGTTTTTCACATTTCCGCACCTTGTATTATAACTGATGACCTCTCCTGTTTTGACAATGTTTGCCTACAAAAATAACAGTTCATCTTAGTTCCAAGAAGACGAGACCATCTTACGATGACTTCCCAAGCTCTCCAGTGGAGAACAGAAACTTTCATCTTAATATCTTGGCATTGCTATCTTGGTGTTGCATTCCCTCTGCCTGTTGCAAAGGATCAACAACTGTGTAGACAAGAGGGCAGTGCAGGAGATGGAATCTTCATAGGAAAGGGAGTAGTAAAACACATTGAATCTAGTTTTACTAGCCATACTTGTATTTGTAATCTTTTTGCATCTTTCAGCAGGAGTGAGCAGAAAATCCGACAGTAAATATGCAAGATAGGACTTTGACAAATGCCTTTTAAAAATTGTGTAGTATTATATTTGGAGTGCATGCACAAATTAATTCACCTACCAGAAAAATCAATGGTCACTTGAGAACAAATTTGCTAGCTTTCTTTTACAGTAAAACCTCAGTCATTGCAATAAAGTCAGTCTGGTCTGAATTTTACTTGCTCTTATTATTATTTTTTATCTGGATTAAGTGTGCTGTGTGAAACTGGTTTTGTTTCACAGCTCTATGAGAGCTAGGAATTAAAGAAATGTTCTCTTATTCTTCTATGTGTGTATATCAATGTCAGAAAATAATAGAATAAATCTAAGTCAAAGCAGGAACACTTTTTGTTTTGTTTTATTTTTTGTTTTGGGGCCACACCGGTGATGCTCAGGAGTTACTCCTGGCTATGTGCTCAGAAATCTCCCCTGGTTTGGGGGACCATAAGGGATGCGAGGGATCAAACCCAGATCCGTCCTGGGTCAGCTATGTACAAGGCAAATGCCCTACCACTGCGCTATCGCTCCTGCCTAAAACAGGAACACTTTTAAAGGAGATTCTAAGGTATGAAATTTTGGGGTGAGGAGATTGGCTCTCACCAGAAGGTGTTCAGGGATCGCTCCTGGCAGTGCTCTGAGAAGCAAACAGTGCTGGGAATCAAACCTGGGTCTCCTTGCACAAAAGCAGGTGCTCAACTATTGATTTTTTTTTTCTCTCCAGCCCAGTAAATTTGAAAAAATTTGGCTCGGACAATGGAGCCCAGAACTGTCTAAGACTTTCTATGGCATTGCTGAAATAGTTTCTAGAGATATTTTTAGAAATGCAAGCCCCCAAAACCCTCCATTTGTCAGCTGACCCACAGGTTGAGAGGAAGAACAGCTCCTGCCTGCTTCCGCCTTCAGCTTCTGCAGGTGGGTCATGGGGAGAGCCACTGTTTGCACAGGAGAAGCCAAGGCCTGTACTGACCTTGACATTCAGACCTCTGAGTTCTCTGAAAAGGAGATGGTGCAACAGTAAGGATTGCACACACTCTCCCTCCCCTGGGGCAGGGGTGTGGGATGCGGCACACTGACAGCTGCCACCTGCTGTTGTGCTTCTGGAAGATAAGCAGCTTGTCTGTACTCCTGGGTCTCCTCCTCACCTGATACTGAAAGAATAAAACATCTGGACCCACTTCTGGGCCTCTATAACTCTGTGAGGTGCCCTTGGCACTCACAACGGACATGTCCATGCCATGCTAAGCACTTCACCATGGGTGCAGGATGTATGGGTGTTCCTTGTGTCTGTGAAATTCATGTGGGCCTCCAAGGATTCCCTTAAGAAACTAATCTAGGAGTCACCTTGAGTCATATTGAGTCATCACTGTTCCTCTTTGCCTTCTTAGGGGAACTGGAGCATCCCCCTTCTTTGAGTTTCTGACCCTGCAACCCAACAGACAGACCAGTCCATCACTTTCTTCTGTTTGGGGGCCATGTACATGAGGACCTGAGCTGAGGTCCTGCTTTCTTTCCTGTCTATTCTTTACCCCCTCTGCAATGTAGGGTGAGAGTAAGAGCCAAGAGCTGCTCAGAATTGGCATCCCTGACTGACCCAGCTTCTCCAGCGAAGACCACCTTACAAATGGCACTTGCCATGGGTGGGACCTCTGCAGACAGCACTGAACCTGACTTCTCGTTCCTACCTCCCTTTCTATCAGAAGGTTCTATCTCAGTGGCCGCCTTCTTCTCAGGGAGGACTGGGATACGTGTCGAGCACCTCTTTTCTGACCTGGCATGGCTTTCAGCAGTGCTACGTTTGAGAGAGGAACTAAGGAAAAGACATTGGTTCAAGCGGCTACTGAGGCACTGGGGACAAGAGTGATTCCAAGATCGCTTCCTGGTCTGAAGAAGATTCTTTCTTCAAGTTCACAGGCAAGGCCTGCCCAAGCTAGTCTTCCCGTCACCATTATAGCCCATGAGTCATCTTCAAGTGACACTTGAAATGTCAGAGAAACAGAAGAAAGATCAGCTGTGAGGCAGCTCTCCTGAGCTCTCCTGAGCTGGCTTTGCAAGCAGTGGCTTACCAATTGATGCTTCCCAGGCCAAACCAACAGTCACCAGAAACACCAGTTCCAAGCTACACTTGGGGGTTCTGAATGAGACTTGTGTCTGCCACCCCCCAATTTCCCCATCACCATGCACAGAAAGCATCAGGATGTTACAAATCTAAGCCACACTCTTCTAGAACTTTCCTTTGTGCTCTCAGACCCACCAGAGGACTGGGGATGTGATGGAGCCCATTTTTATAGGCCACATAAAGCCCCTTGCCCTGGTCACACCCCCAACTGTTTCTTGTCAGGTCTGTGTCTAGACTTAAGAACTCAGATGCTGCAGCCTTTCTGCCTTTCAGTCTCCTAATCTCATCCCACATCACCTCAAGCACTGAGGCTCTGACATACTGAGTGCAGGCTAGTCAGGAAAGCTTGGGCCAGGAATTAATCTCTTCCAGGTGAGAGCAGGAGGCATGACCCCAAAGGCCTCACCAAGCTGGGTGAGAAATAAACAGGGAGCCCAGGGGCTTTTTCAGAGCATGGGTTCTCATGAGAGCATAGGGTCTTGTGAGAGCAGAGGGTCTCATGAAAGCTTAGGCTGCCCTAAAAGTGATAGCTCCTGAGTAGGAGCTTTTGTCAAGTTTGTTGGCTGGCTCAAAGTTTTCCAACCTTGAAACCTGTCCTGGCATCTAGAAAGGAGAAGAGGAGACAGTTCCCCTATTTCTTCTCTCTCTTATCACCCCTCCAAATAGACCCACACTCCTCCCTGCTCCCTTAAGGCAGGATCCTCTTTTCTTCCCTGCTTTTTACCCCCAATCCCATGTTTGGTCATCTCTGAGGCTAGCAGTGCTATATAGGCTTGTCACCTGAAATCATGTCCTCCAAGAACTGGGCCTGGGGTGAGCATTGAGCTGGAGTCACAGACTCAGCCACAAGGATGGGCCCTGAACACCATAAAGTGAGACAGAGGCATAAATGGGGTATGTGTCCCCAAACCAAAGCCATATACTGACCTCAGAAGCCAGGGATCTTAGAGCAGCTTCTCTGAACCCTCCATGCAGAGCGTCCTGCTGCGACTGTTATGACCAGGCCTTATTCCATCTGCTCTGGGGAAGACTTTCTCTGCTTGATGTTGAACTCACCTTTCCATGCAGCTGTCCTACTCCTGCTCTCATTCCTCCTTCCTCTCAGAAAAAAACAGTTATCTCACCATGTATTGCTTCAAGCCTCCTATCTTTCCTTCCTCCAGATCCCTAACAACCCCAGGCACAGCCTTGCCCACTACCAGTGTGTCTGTCCCATCTGAGCTCAGGGATTCTAGAACTTGGTGGCTTCCAGCTTCTCTACAGAGGTGACCTAGTCCTGGTGTACACTCGATGACTTCTAGAATTATCTCAAAGCTTCAGGGTGAATATTCTTTCCTGAAAACTTCATCAGGGCTACCAGGCCCATATGTCACCCATCTATAGGACACCAGGCTGTGTTTATGCCTACTCTGCTGTTCCTTTCCTAGCATATCATATCTCTGGCCCTCTTCACTCAGCCACTACTCACAAATCACAAATGCTTTAAGTAAGTCTGGAAGGAAGAAGGGAACTAACTCAGAATTCAGGTTGTTGGAGGAGGCATAAGCATCGCCAGCAGAATAGGGCACCCAAATATATCAAAGGAAGTTGCAGAAACACTGAACATCAATTAGGTCTAATCTTTTTTTTTTAATTTTTTCTCTTTATTTGAATATCTTGATTACATAAATGATTGTGATAAGGTTTCAGTCATATAAAGAACACCCCTCTTCACCAGTGCAACATTCCAGCCACCAATGTCCCAAATTTTAATCTAAGCCACAAAATAATATTAAAAGTAAACATAACCTAAGCCTAAAAAAATGCTAACAATAACGTATTAACAAAACAATTCTATTTCAGACATAACAATACCCTTAATACTAACAAAAACATTCATCAAAATAAAATCCTAACACTAAGTCTTACTCAATTTAATCATAAATCTAACCCAAATACATTGATGGTAGCCATGGAGTCTACTAGCAGCAGGGGCTCTAATCCTAATCCTAACCCTAAATCTAACTTAACCCTAACAGAAACCCTAAACCTAAACTAACACTAACCCTACACTTAAACCTAACTACTAATCCTAACCTAATTTAACCATAAACCTAAATATAATCCTAGTCCTAATGTCAACCCTAACCCTATGTGCAAGGCAAATCCTTAATCTCTGTACTATCTCAAAGGGGTCAAGTGTTTTGTTATGCTTAGTACAAAGATATTCTGTTAGTTAACATAGTCCAATCTCTAAACTCTCTAGCTATGTGTCTTCTAGGCACAAAAGTAATGTTTAGCACCCTTTCTCAGAAAAAGCAAATCTCCTAACACTGAAGCAGGATCCTTTCCCCATTTGACCCAAGAAAATAAGGAACTCACCAATGCAGCAATAGACACAGCCCCATAGAAAGTGAAGTGAAGAGATGAACAGATGCTTCACAAGGAAGCCCTGCTAATAGCAAGCAACACATGAAATAAATGCTCTGACTTACTGAGTCTCAGGGAAATGCAGGCCCAAACAACAATGGATTACCTGCCAAAGAAAGCCCAGAAACAGTAAGTGCTGGTGCAGAGAAAAGGGACTCTCTGACACTGCTGGTGAGAATAAAAATGAGTTCCCCTTCTCAGAAGTATGTATACATTTCAAAAAAGTTAAAACTAGAATTAATAGGATTCAGTCATGCTGTTGTTGCATATCTATTCCAAGAACACCAAACACTAATTCAAAGAGATGTTTGTGCATCTATGTTTACTGCATCGCTATTTGCCATAGCCAAAATCTGGAAACAACTTGAAGTGCCCAGCAACAGATGATGGATAAAGAAATGGTGGCCAATGTTCCTAATGGAATCCTACTCAACTATAACAAAGATAAAATATTGCCCTATGCAACAACACAGCTAGAAAGTTGTGTCAGAAGCAAGTCAGAAAGAGAAAGACAGGGGCTGGCGTGGTGGCGCTAGAGGTAAGGTGCCTGCCTTGCCAGCGCTAGCCTAGGATGGACCGCGGTTCGATCCCCCAGCGTTTCATATGGCCCCCCAAGCCAGGAGTGACTTCTGAGAGCATAGCCAGGAGTAACCCCTGAGCGTCACCAGGCGTGGCCCAAAAACTAAAAAAAAAAAAAGAGAGAGAGAGAGAGAGAAAGACAACTACCAGATATCATTTATGACTGAGACATAAAAACATAAAAAATAAAAAAATAAAAACATCACTGGGACATAAAGAAACCATGCAAAGTAATGGAGAGCATCTGGTGAAATGAAACTTTTCAACCTGACCACAGGACTGAGAGTACTACAGGGTGGAGGAGTGGAAGGGAGGGGTCCTTGGGTGATGGTAAAAAGGGGTACTGGAACCTGGCTGCATATGGTGACATCATACCTCTAGCACGTACAAACATTTACACTCTTGTAGGCCAATATTATCACAATTTTTAAAATGTCAAAGACAGGCTTGCAGGTGACTCTGGGAATATAGGGTATAGGTAGGAAGGCAGAGGTTTCTGGTGTGAAAAATAGCAGGCCAGAAACAGAATAAAATCATTTGGTCAACAAGAAAAGCTCCAAAATGAAGTCTTTGACTCCAGGTAGCATAGCTTCACATAGAAAATGTTTAGTTTACCTCCAAGAGTCTTTGCATAAGAATCTCAAAGCACAATTCCCCAAGCTCAATGCCATATCCAGAGATTAAAAACCCCTCTATTCATGGCTTATTTTCAGTGGATTGAGGCTTCTCCTGGGTTTTCTCCATGGATAGACTTTAATTGAAGGAACAGATATTGCAGCTGATACCTGATATTAAAAAGGAGAATTGTTTCAACAGGTTGGCACAGCTGAAGGATTTTATTTTACAAAACCCAGGACCAGAAAACATTGGCTTTGCCTTTTGTACTGGAAATGTGATGGAATTAAGGGATTCGGGATAGAAAAGCCCTCATGAATAATTTAGAGCACTCCATTCCAGACATGAATCCTCCCTTCACTTGCTCTGTGTACCCGTGTTGGGCTCTGGTATGTGGGGAAATGCATGGTGCTACGGGTTCATTATCCAAACATGCTTTTAGCTGTGCAAGAAGAGGGTTTGTGGCCAAAACATCAGCGTCAATTTATGATGGAGAAGATGGTGTTTACATCATTGCCTTTAGCAAGCACTTCACTCCACTTCATGAATGTCTCCAAAAGAGTGATTCGTTTATGCTCAAAGAACCCACATTCAGCCTCCACCGCAAATGAGAAAGCAGAACACAGTGAACAGGGCACACGTGGCCAAGGCATGTCCCAGCAGAGGCAATATTGGTTTTGGGGCCTCTCTCTCTGGCCCTTGGGGATTGCCCATTTAACCATCAATCCAACACCTGTCATCCGGCACATGGGGCCTCACTTTGTATCAAGACCTCAGGAAGGGACAGGATATTGGAGAGGTCTCCAAGTCAGCCCAAGAGGCACTTACTCTTCATCAACTTTTCTACAAGAAGTAATGTAATGTTCTGCAGAACCACAACATGAAAAGAATGACATGGAGCAGACATAATGACTGGTGGGAGCTGTGTCTACATAGATCCTGAAGATTCTATATTCTTCCTCAAAAGTTTTGGAGGCTCTTGGAAAAGAGCGTGGAATCCACACAGACACTGAGAAGAACTCCATTCACCAGAGCCACACCACAAAAAACAGCACCCTGCCCAGCCTAGCATAATTGCCCACCCAGTTCATTTGTTCATCTGTTCTTGATAGGGATGATTCGGATGTTGACAGAGCTTCTACCACACTGCTGGTGTAGCTACCATTGCTGGTGCAGGAGGCAATGTTGATTCAAGGAACACACTGAAAGTAGACACCCACAACTCACAGTGACAAAAGCAAACACTTGACAGGTTTACTTTGGACTGACAAGTGCTTTGCTAAGCAAGTACATTTGGTTTGACATCGTTTAGCTCATTATCAAGTGAACACCATACCCATGGTTAGAAGGATGGACAGCATATCCAGGGTTGGAAGGATGGAAATAACATCCAATGTTGGAAGAATGGACATTATGTTCAGGGCTATTGAGTAATGGCCATCTCCTATTTTATCTTCAGCTTCCTCAACACAATTTGTGACTGAATTTGTGAGAAGCCAAAGGTCCCTCTCATGCTTCTCTTCCTTAGTGTTTACTTCTGTATCACTGTCCTTGTCCTTTCCCTCTGGATTAGAATAGCCCTCATAGATGTCCCAGGGCAAGAGTGAGGTAGATCAAAGTGGATGTCTACCTGTATCACATGACCATGTCTCATGGCACAGACACCAGCATGGGGATCAAGCAGCCCCTAAGGGCTTGAGCACTGGTCAAGTTTGATGTCCTGCTGGGGGTACCACTGGGTAAGGGATTACCTACAGCCCACAGCAGGAGCCCTGATCCATTGCTCACCACTGTGAGGTCAGAGCTTCTCATTTGTGCAAACTCACCTGCCTATATGAGGAGACATAGGGTGGCCAGGGACCCACTACCCATACCACTTCTCCTCACTTTCCCTCAGGCTGAGATTATTGCTTATCAAAACAGCCAGCCTGAAAACCAAAAAGAATTTCTCCCAACCTGTTGTCACTGTTATGTAGGGGTTTCATTTGGAGGTGCTCCAAGTACATTACTGGAGATCGATCCCAGGGCCTTGCATACAAAAAGCACAGCTCTACCAATCAAACTACCTCCCTGGCCTTTCTTAATTCTTATAATTACTCTGGCTAGATTATAGATGGTTCTTCCTATGGAAATTTTTGTAATCTGAGATGACTCAAAGTGAAGGAACCCTTGAACAACCCTTTATACATAATTTTTTTCAATAAATACACTGAAAAAAAAAGATTTGGAAAAATAACAAATTCTGTAGCTTAGAAATATAGAAACATAAATTCATGCCATAAATACAGACAACATAGACAGATCATAGTGTATTTATCATATTATCATGTAACATGAAAAATCTACATGAAAAGTTTGCTTTGTACTTCTAATTCCCCTAAATTACATCTTGGAAAAGTTTCATGTCAGATGACCTCAGTTCTGGTCTTGGCTGTCAGGCAAACTAATGAATGGCGAGTGTGAGACCGGGTCCTCATGGAGAAAGTTCATAGGATGAAGAGAGGGACGATGTAAGAAATACCATATTACTCATCAGTCATTATAGAAGGACCATTATAGTAGAGTTGACATGGTTCAGAACTTTCTAATTTTTCTGGGTAGTACTAAGTAGTTAGGATAATTGGTCATGATAATAAAGGGATTTAATATATTGACTAATTGCAACCTTCCAAAAAGTGTTCTGAAGGCTTTCTAGGTGTTGTCTTTTAATCCACCAAAATTCCAAGAAGTAAAAGCTATGATTATTTCTATTATATAGGTGAGTCATAGATAATAATGCTCTCAAGTAGGGAGAAGAGATGGCCTTTAAGAAAGCTGAATTCAAAGTTAATTATACAAGACCCAATTCATTTATACTGGTTTGGTCTATTCATGAGCCTATCACTGTAATTTTTACTAGATATTAATCTCACTAGATATTAATATGCATGTATTAATATAAGTAATCAAGATGAGTTTGATATAAAATCAAAGGCAACAGCAAATTCTTTTATTAGTAACTATTGAATTTGTTTTAAACACGGAGAGAAGAAAGTATATATTTAGAAAAAACTTTAAAGATGTTTCCGAGAAATTATTTTTCCATTAACTGAGTGACCTGGTAGTCACTATGTCTAATTCAGTCATCTAGTTCTTGACATTCAAAAGTCAAATAGGAATGACATGAAGTAGCTGGTAAATGTATACGTCATGGAGATAGACTGCTCAGCCTGGAGCCTGTAGTCAATAACATCATATGCCCGTAAGTTTACTGCAGAGGTCGATTTAATGGTACATTTTTATCAAACACAAATAGTAAGAAAGGCAGAAACTATCCATTGAAAGTGACAGATACATTTGTGGAAGAGTTTATGGTGCTATTTCCATAAGTAATTCTTTTTTTTTTAATTTTTTGTTGTTGTTTTTGGGTCTCACCGGCAGTGCTCAGGGGTTACTCCTGGCTCCACACTCAAACATCGCTCCTGGCAGGCACGGGGGACGATATGGGATGCCGGGATTCAAACCGATGACCTTCTGCGTGAAAGGCAAATGCCTAACCTCCATGCTCTCTCTCCGGCCCCCCCTGTTTTTTTAATTTTTATTGTGTCCATGAGTATATTATTGATCATCTCCAATCTAATCAAGTTTAAACATATAATATAATATGTATGCCTTTTATATGGACATCATATCTTTCATAAATTTGATTTAAAAATAGCTTTTCACAGTACAGGAATCCTAAGAGATAGTACAGGGGCTAAGACACTTGTTTTGCACATAGACAAATCCAATTCACTCCCCAACATTATACTTGGTTCTCCAAGAACTGTTAGGATTGATCCCTAAGCATAGAACCAGGAGTAAACTGAGCATTGCCAAGTGTGACCCATCCCCCTAAAAAGATAAATAAATAAGAAGAAATATATTTAAACTCTTAAATGTTAAACTCTAAGTATGTTATCAAAACCTACACAAATATAATCCATGCATGGTAACAATAACAATTGAGAGAAATGTGAACAGCTATGAAGACACAGCATTAAATCAGAAACGCATCATATTCCTTATTCTACAAAGCTGTCTTCTTGTAGCTGTTTGAGTGTTCTAAATATCTGCTCATGTGGTACCCAGTCTCCAAAGGAACAGTTGTCACCCTAGGAAACAGCATATTGCAGTCAAAGAGGCTCTTTCTTCTTTCAGAGATAGCACAAGGACTACGGTTCCAGCCAGATATGTGTCTGATCCTAGTACAAATCTTGGCACCAAATGATCACCCATGAGTAGCCCCGGAGCACTACTGAGTGTTGCCCCAGTTCCACCCCACACTCCCAAAATAAGGTTTTTTGTCAAGAGTCAAAAGTTATTATGAGAATTTCCAAACTCTCCTCTGTAAAAGGGTCAACTGTGCCACTAAAGTATAGGAAGCTTTTTCAATTATTCTAAGGCGAGAAATCTATCTACAGAGTTCATATTAAGTAATATGTAAAACCAAAATGCTCACCTAGAATAAAAGGGGTATTCCTTCACTATTCAGTCTTGTACAAACAGTTCCTGGGAAAAGGTTCTATATAAATTGGGCAAAGCTGCTCTCGCCCAGGTGCAAAGTCTTCTGGAAGGGTAGACACTGCCATCTTTTCCTTGTTGCCTTTGAAGCACACTTTTGGATCCAGCTCTCTTTGGACCACATCCAGTGCTTGGAATTTACTCCTTACTCTGTGATCAGGGGTCATTCACCTGATGCTCAAGGGACAGGACCATGTGGTGCTGGGAATGGATCCCAGGTCTTTCTTATGCCTCTCGGGCCCAGACTGCTGGCATTTTTATTAACTTGTAAAACATGTACAAAGATACATCTGTGATGGAAGCACAAGATATGGGGGACACCTGCAATTTATTTAAACCCCACTTGACTGGCAAATAAAACATGGATGAACCTCAATATCATCAAATAGATTAATGAAATACAGAATACAGAAAACCCACATGAAGAATGACAAATATTGGTTAGGCAAGAGGCATTTTAAATAAACAACTGATACAATTTTATAAAAAAGTCTTAATATTTCTGTCTATATTTTATTGCCTCTTCTTTAAATAGACCCTTTAAATTACATGTACATTCAAAGAATCTAAGAATAGGTCAGCAAACCTCTTCCTTCCATTTTCATTTTGTTCCAGATCTAATCGACACAGAAACTATTTCATTGGGAATGGGCCTTCAGGTTATCATTCATATTAACAGTTCTTGATGCTATCACCACTCACTCAATAAATAGCTCTGAAATCCTGAAAAGTATGACATACAAATCCAGTTGTCCTTTGTCGTGGTTTGCAATAATTGCATGGCAAATGATCACAAATGTAGTGACTTGAAATAACATCCTTTTGTTATCTCAGAGTGTTTGCAAGTTGGGAACTCAGGTATGGTACTGGCCTGGGGTTGAGGTCTCATCTGAGTCACAGGTGCTTGGTAAAGTTCACATCATTGGAAGAATCCACGTCAGGACCACTGGAGAATTTTGTGCTGACATGCTCCTTCCAGACTTGCAGGAGAGAAATTCTCAATCCCAGATCTCTGGGCCATCTTTTAATCTTCCCTATGACCAACAGAAAAGAAACTGATTGGGGACCTTAATGACTCTGGCAAATTTACTCTCTGCATTGCCATTATTTATTGGTCAAAAACAAGTTAAAGGTCTGACGAATGGGACCAGAGCAGTGGCGCAGTGGTATGGTGTTTGCCTTGCACGAGGCTGACTCAAGTGAACCTCAGTTTGATCCCCGGTGTCCCATATGGTCCCCCAAGCCAGCAGTGATTTCTGAATGCATAGCCTAGAATAACCCCTGAGTGTCACCAATGTGGCCCAAAAACAAAACAAAAAAAAAAGGTATGACCAAGAGTGAAGAAAAAAAAGGTGATTCAGAGTTTGAGGGGCTTAAGAAACAGCCCCTCAAACATCACATGATGGAACTACAGGAAGACACCCCTTTTGGCACCCCAAATCTGTGGTTTATGCTCACAGCATTGGCACAGGCTCACACTCTTGGGGGAACACTCCTCATTGTTGTCCTATCATCTCTGTTTCGTCAATCCATTCACCGAACACTTACTTGTGGGCCACAGCTCAGTTCGTGACTAAATGCTGGCATCCAACAATAACTAGGTGGTGGGGTGTGTCTGTGGGGACCTCAGAACATCAGCCACATGAGTCCAACCTGACTTTCACTCAAGCTGCTCTTTGGGCCCCATCGTTCCCCCTTAGCAATACTTTACATGCTGTTTTTCCTGCAGAAGTTCTGAGTCATGTTATTCTGGTGTGACTACAGAGATAGTTATTAGGACTCATTCTGTTTTATGAGAATGAATGTTGGAGTCTGAGGCCAAAACCCCAGGCCAGATGCTGTAGGAAGCCACTTGTACCTGCTCTGTGTTTAGTGAAAAGAATAACGACCTGTTTCCAACCAACTCAACTCAAGCAAATAGTCACAGTCTTTCTGTCTGGAAAACCCTCAAAGGTCAGAGTGAGCCTGCTGCAAAGGCAAATAGTGGGCAGCAGAGAACAAGCAGAGCATTTGCATCCATGGTCAAGCACAACTCCCACCTGCTGCCCAAAGCTTAGAACTCTGCATGTGCTAGCCAGCCCAGGTGGTCACCAAGATCTGAAGTGAGCTGCCTGGCTAAGAAGGGAAGTTACCTGCCTGATGTTTCACAATTTCCAGAAGTGATTGTGCATCTCAAGTCTCTACACACGGTATCTCATGATGCAGAGGGAATCCCCCTGCAACCCTGAAGCCCTGACATTAGGTTTGCTTATCAAAAAACCATACAGGGTAGAGGCAAGGAAACATATCATGGGCTACATGTTTCCCTAAGTAGCTTTAATTCCTTCAGTGCTTGTAACTTGGCATGACTACAAAGCAGCAAAATTAGTAACTTGCTAATAATGGTTGTTTCAGACAAAAGTGTATGTATTCTGTGTGTGTGTTCCCTGAGTCTGGAAGGGGTGGCAATGGGTCCCAGTGGCCAGATACCACTGAGAAGATGAGTAGTTTTCAGCTGCTGCCAATAGCCACATGCAGTCTTGTTATTTGATGTGTAATAAATAATGCCTATATAGCATTCAAAAATAATATAGAGCTGTAGATAAATGAACAACTGAGGTATTGCTCAGAGCCAATTAGAGAACTTCCTCTTCTAACATCACACTTACCAAGAGAGGAGGAGGACAGAGAGAAGAGAACAAGGAAGCATAAGAGGAAGAGGAGAAGGAGTAGGAGATGAAGGCAGAGGAGGAAAGGGGAGAGGTGGAGTCACAAAGGTGGCAGGGATGAGGGAGAGGAGAAGGGGAAAGAGGAGAGGAGAGAAGAGGAGGAGGAGAGGAGGGAGAAAGGAAGAGAGGAGAGAGTTTTACCTATTTGGAATTGCGTTTTCAGGCCTTACTGCTAAACTTCCTCAATAATACCTATTATTAAACTTCTGAGAATCATTTCTGTGTAGAAGAGACTAGCAGGCACTGTTCTCTGCAGAGCATAAAACACTGTTCACAGGAGTTCTCCAAATAGCATGAAACTGTGGACTCAGCTCCTCTCCTCCCACTTTCCCAGGTAGCAACCCTGCCACACACATGTGCAAACACACATGCATACACTCATATATACACATGTACATGGTTAGTCATACCTACTCTCACTGCCAGATGAACCTTAAAGGGGGTTGTGTGCTTGGAGCATCCGTCTGTGAGACTTGGAACCAGACTGGGGCTCTTAAGGAAAATCCTCTGTCTTAGTGTGATAAAATAGGACTTTACCAGACTACAGTTACCATATTAATTATTCACAAAATAGGAGTTGCACCTGCATTCAAATGTAACTATATCAAATGCAAGTTATAGTGCAGATGATTTGAACTCCTTCATCACATATTTGTTTCATACAACAATTATGTTGAAAGAGACTCCCCGTGGCAATAAATCCATACATTCCACTTAGCTCCATTTTCTATCTAATCAGGCTTCTCTGTAATAAAAACCTCAAACTTACCTGACATGTTTGTAGAGCACTTTATCCAAAGAGTCCCGAAGGCTTCATAAATTTTATTCAATTAGATGGAAGGAAGGAAGTGATTCACTATACAGCAAGGCTTCCTTATTGCCTCAGTCAACCCCACCGGCAGAGACCAGGCTCTCTGGTTACTCAAGGCCAACAACCACCATCTCTAAGATAACCAGGACACAAAAAGAACATATCACTGGCCCCTGGGAGTCCCCCCATTCACCTTTTCTGTCTTCCACATAAGCCCTTTCCTCATTTTCACTCTAAATTTTACTCAACAAACCAAAGAGCAGAAACCCTTCAGAGAAGAGTCATTCAACACCAAGGAGTGAGGCTCTCAATAGGTCTGTAACTCTGAGGTGCTAAGATTTTAGGAATTTACCCCTTCTTGCCATTTGTTCCTTAAATGAAATGAGATCTGGTGACCTCGTCTTCCTATGGATCACCTAGGAAAGCCACAAGAAAGAAGGAGTGTCAGGGTGAGTCTCAGTGAAGTAATGTTCAGTCAAGCAACGCCTTGCAATAGAACTGAAGGCAGCCATGATGGTTATGTCAAAGAAATACCAGAGACTTCAAAACCACGCCACTGGCATCCTCTGGAAAGGATCAGGAAGAGACTTCTTAAATATTTCTTGATTGTGGGGCATGTATCTTGTCAAATATAACCAAAAAGCACCTATTTTTGCTCAAGGCAAGTAAAGGTGGAGGAAATCACTATTTGACTATATTTGCTTTTGGAAGAATCAATAATCTTCCTTGATTCATTTACCAACCAATATACAGTCATGCACAGGACCACATGGTAGAGATCTGAATAGCCACGGTGCTTACCCAGCACAAAATTCATGAAACGTAGAGTTTCATGACCTTCCATTGGTCAACACTTACTGCAGTATCTTAAAAGAGCTAATCTCAACTCTTTGATTTATGAGAACCTATAAACACTACTCAAAATTTTGTTTGTTTTTGGTTCACACCCAGTGGTGCTCATGTGTTATTCCTGGCAAACCATATAAGAAGCTGGGGGTTTAACTCGGGTTGGTCCACTGTGTGCAAGGCAAACATTCTAACCATTTTCATTCCAGCCCTCCAAATATTCCTTTTAATGCTAACATTGCTTACACTCTAGTCATAAATACATGCAGGGCTGCAAATAAACAGTTTTACAGATTAAGAATCAATGCCCTAAATGTTACAGCTTCGCTACATTACCTAATCAATCCAAGAACAGCTGATTGCTGTGTATGCACGAAATCAATAAAAAAAAATGCACCTTAAAATACCTATAAAATAGGATGCTAGAGAATAGATATTCTGGAGCCTAAGAAGCAATTACATTGTACAATTACATGGCATAATACCAATGGCAAGTAGTTATCTTAACTGCCCATGAAAAATTATGGGATGTTCAAAACTAACTTCCTTTTTCCTATTACATCTTTCTCCCACAAAATCCAATAACAAGAAGTATGTTTATATCCTTTTATTCACATAACCAGGCATTTCCACCAAAACTGAAATTTGCAGTGCTAACTAAATAGGCAAAAGTGATGATTTATACAGTATATTCAGAGCAGGAAGTGCTTTAAGTCCAGAGAGTGCTTGAAGTTGCAGAAAATTCACGGTTCTGAGGTCACAGAGATATAGTGAATATAGTGACTGTAGTGGGGAAGGTGCTGGCTTTGCATGTAGCTAACACAGGTTTGATTCCTCCAACCATAATTTCATATGGTCCCCTGAACACAAGAAAAAAAGGAAAGGAAGGAAGGAAGGAAGGAAGGAAGGAAGGAAGGAAGGAAGGAAGGAAGGAAGGAAGGAAGGAAGGAAGGAAGGAAGGAAGGAAGGAAGGAAGGAAGGAAGGAAGGAAGGAAGGAAGGAAGGAAGGAAGGAAAGTCATGGTCCTTTATTCACTTGGTGGAAGAAAGAAAAGAAGAAAAGAAAAGAAAGAAGAAAAGTCATGGTCCTTTCCTCACCCGTTGGACAGGGATTGGGGCCAATCCAAGATCAGGGTACTCTCTCTTCTCTCCTACTGAGCAATTATAGGACAAGAGCAATGACTTATAGTAACACTGAGCAGTTGACTGAGTCTTTCTTCCCTGTGAGGAGTTGAGCTATAGTTGGAGTGTTTCAAGGCAGCCCAAAATCCTTTAGCATCAGGAAGAATGTTCTGTGCTTAAGTGGTCAAAATGAGGGAACACAGAAAAGGGAAAGAAAAGAAGAAAATGGGAGAAAATGAAAATAGGAGAAGAAATTTGGTATACCCAGCCAAAATGAAGTGAATAATGGCCCCCTCATTTGGAATTCCTTTCTGTCTTTATTAGATGTTTGGGAGGAATTAATAGACTTTTTCCTCCAATGTCTATTTTTTTATATATTGTATTTAAACACCTTGATTACATACATGATTGTGTTTGGGTTTCAGTCATGTAAAGAACACCACCCAACACCAGTGCAACATTCCCATTACCAATGTACCAAATCTCCCTCCTCCCCACCCCACCCTGCCTGTACTCTAGACAGGCTTTCTATTTCCCTCATAGATTCTCATTATTAGGATAGTTCAAAATGTAGTTATTTCTCTAACTAAGCTCATCCCTATTTGTGGTGAGTTTCATGAGGTGAGCTGTAACTTCCAGGCCTTCTCTCTTTTGTGTCTGAAAATTATTGCAAGAATGTCTTTCATTTTTCTTAAAACCCATAGATGAGTGAGACCATTCTGCATTTCTCTCTCTCTCTAACTTATTTCACTCAGCATAATATATTTCATGTGGTCACTCCTTGGTATCATTGAGTTACAGGATAGCCCACACACAAATCCTTAACCTTAGAAAGTTCTGGGAGGACCAAAGTGATAACACAGCAGGTAGAGCATTTGCCTTTCACACGGCTGATCTGAATTTGATCCCAACATCCCATATGGTCCCCAAGCTTGCCAGGAGTGATTTCTGTGCACAGAGCCAAGAGTAATTCGAGTGCCACCGGATGTGCCCCCCCAGAAGAAAGTGTTGGGGTTTGCACTTTTCAAAGGATTAAGGTTACATTTATCCAAAGGATGCGAAACTACTTTTACAAGTAAATATATAGTCAATAATACAAAGGGTATTTTCATCCCTAGCTTCACAGTGGTAGTATTCACAATAGCCAACATGTGGGTCCACCCTAGTGCCCATCCACAGATGGTCAGAAATAAAAACCTGGGCCCTGAATACTAGGTAGAAAATGACTCCCCCAATAAAAGGATGATATGACAAAGAAGACGGCACTTGAGGCAAAAGAAATGACTCAAGTAATGAAAGATATTTACCAAGTGGTTCCTGCAGGTGTGCAATATGAATCAATAAGGCAAACATGCAAAAAAATCACAAAAATAACTTCAAGACTTAGTGAAAATCCCGGTGCCTAGCAGAGGGAGGGGTGGCAAGGAATTCAGGGATTCATTGTTGACAGGAGGGCCTTGAAATATTGGTTGTGTCACCCAAAACTTGATGACATCTGATAGAGGAAGGTGTAACACTCATCCCTGAAATTCAATAATGTTGTAAACAATTAATAAATTAATTATAAGACAAATCTGTTACTCAAAGGTCCAGGACCTCGTATAGACATGAATGAAAGCCTTAGGACTAGTGGCTGGTGGAGGAAAGTGGCAAGTGACCACAATGGGGTGATTTCTAGGTAGGCAAGAGCCTCAGCTTGGAATTTATGCAGGGGAAAAGACTAAAATGACAGGACAGGATCTGATGACCTTCACCTAAGCAGGAAGGAGCTTCTCAACCAATTTTCCAGGGCTTTCTCAACAGAGAGTTAGAAAGGAAGTTACCAGAGGGCATCCTCTTTTTTTTTTTTTTTTTTTTTTTTTTTTGGTTTTTGGGCCACACCCTGTGACGCTCAGGGGTTACTCCTGGCTATGCACTCAGAAGTTGCTCCTGGCTTCTTGGGGGACCATATGGGACGCCGGGGGATCGAACCGCGGTCCGTCCTAGGCTAGTGCAGGCAAGGCAGGCACCTTACCTCCAGCGCCACCGCCCGGCCCCGGGCATCCTCTTTTCTAAGGGACCAGGAAAAAGGCATCCAAAGGGAACCGGAGCGATAGCACAGGAGATAGGGGGTTTGTCTTCATGCGGCTGTCCTGGGTTCTATCTCCAGCATCCCATATGGTTCCCCGAACCCTCCAGGAGTGATTCCTAAATGAAGAGTCAGAAGTAGTTCCTGACCACAACTGGGTATGGCCCAAAAACCAATAACTAAAAAAATGTCTAAAGGATCAGTATATCTTTCTTCCAGACAGAGCCAAAATTTCAGGCCAATGAGGATCCACCCAGTTGCTTTATACATAAACTCTCTTGCCTTTGCAATTCTTCTATTCCCTCCCTTTCAGCTTTTCCTCTATAGCACCACAGGCAGGATATTATTTGCAAGCAGCCAAAGTAATTACCATCCAGCAGGGCCCAATTGTTTTCAATTAAAAGCTTTACTGCCATCTTTAGTGGTTAATACCATTGTGGCCATCTGCTTTCACTGAAGATCTGCCGGCCAAAAGCCCAGGCCACATCTTAATACCATTAATTCCCAGGAACCAGTTTCCTCAAAATTAATAAATGAAACAAATGAACAAAAATATGAACACCAAAAACTCCCAAGTCCAGATGAAATATTGGAGTATCCTAGCAAATCTCTGGTATAAGGACTCAATGGTCACTCCTTGGAGAAGCAAAAAAGCCCTGCTTCTCTCTGTTCCTACCCAGCATAGCTACTATCCATAGCTACAGTGTAAAGTCTCCCAATCCAGTTTCAGCAAAAGAGTTCTCTTCATAGAGACATTCCTCATGCTTTCAATTCAGTTTTGTGTCCTACATTACGTCTCATCATCTAGGCTGGAAGCTGGACTGTAAAGCGGTCAAATGACCTCCAGGTTAGTTAGCAAACCCTTACCTTATTATCAACAACTTAGCTGTTTTCACAGCTCTTGAGCCTGAAGTTCATCTCTGAGGCTGAAGAGATATTAAAAATTAACTTGGAGGGAGATCCAGAGAGATAGAACAACTTGCCTTACATGCAGCTGACCTCAGTATCCCAAATGGTCCCCTGAGCCATGAATAAACCATGAGCTATGCTAGGTGTGGCCTTAAAACTAAAAAGAAAAGAAACAAAAAAAATCCAAGAAATTAAGGTAGGGGTGTTGGGGTTGTAAGTATGACAGGAACGAACACCTAAGGGCTAGACTTATGTTTCCAGCACTTCCGGTGCTTGATACTGCACACTACATACTATACACTTTACACTTCACACTGTCTCCACAAAAACTAGTCACACAACTCAGTATTCCTGACATGGACTCATACGTATATCCCTCTGTGGCCATGGTTGTGCTGTCCAGCCTAATTGGATGAAGTCACAATTCCCAGAGTCTTTTTTGACCAAATGAAAAGGCAAAGACTTACCAAGACAACATATGGTGTCTCTAATTCTTTAACCCTTGTTTGTTTCTCTGCAAATGTCTTGTATGTGGAGACTGAAAGAGCAGCTGCCAATCTGTAACTGTGGGTTGAAAAACCCCAAAAAACAGAGGCATAAATCTCAGTGTGATCTTGCAGAAACCCAGAATGAGCCGTAATCCAAAATGCCACCATGAAAATCAACAAGTCCTGAAGTTCCGGAAAGACTGTCTGTTATTTGGGGAAGCAGTGGCATTCCTGAGTAATAGAGTAGCCAAACAAAGAAAATAGTCACAAAAGAGTTCAGAAAATCAGAGGTCTCTGCTCTACTGAAGACTGGCCACGAAGTATTTCCATTTGGAAAGAATAGATTTAATCTCTAATTCTCAAAATTAAAAGGAGTGGGAAAATCCTCAAGAAATGAGTCAAACTGAAGTCATTGTGAATGCAAAATGATGAATGCATATGGAATTGTTGTTGCTATTTTCCAAAGAGCTCTCTTCCAGAAAGATGATAAGGTTAAGCTTCAATGCCTTCTTTTGAATGCAGCAGAACTTCTGATTTTCTTTGGTTAATGAAACAAGACCCCAAATGGAAAGCCATCTCCCAGTTTAAGTCTAAGGACCTATGGTCAAAGCTCCCTCCTTCCCATGGCATGATGGGAAACAGGTTGATGGGGCATCTTGTCAACCCCACACAGCAACTCTGCTGGCCCACACTGGACATGAAGAAGTACTGCATGAAGGAGAAACACTACCTGCTTTAGAGCCACAGAGAAGTTAGAGTTGTAGCAACATCAGCTACCCCATGGGACTGTTACACCCCAATAATAGCCAAGCTCTGAGAAATAGAAGAGTGAGTTGGAAACCAGGGCCTATGAGAAGTCCTTGCTAAAGAATTGTTAAGCAAATAGGCTAAAGAATGCTCTGCAAAATGAAAGACAAGAGTAGAAAGCTCCCAAATTTTAATGCATATGCAATCTCTTGGGGAGCTTGGATTAATCGCAAGACCCATGTCTACACCCTATACACTATTTACACTATAAAGTCTAGGGATGGGGCAAGAGTCCTAGCAAGAGTGCCAGAATGCAAGACAGTTTGAGAAACATTTTATTCTTTAGTCTTTTTTCACTGGTTTTAAAATCACATTCAGGTGAATATAAACGTATGTATTTTAAGGAAGTGAATAGTCATGATGGAAAAGCCAGATATTTAACCAGAATTATATCTGGAAGGAAAAAATGATAGTCTTCCCACATGGCAGATGGAGAAAAGAGAAGAGACACCTCATTGCATTTCCCAGTGTCCATCGTCCTGCAAAACAGGAGTGTCTTGCTGAGTCACATACTACATACATGAGTCAGGACCACTTAAAAAACACTTCTGGTACACACACATAGAGATTCTTGGCCATTGTGGGGACACTGTTTAGGGTTGAAAGAGATGACTCTGTTCAATCTGCAACCAATAGCCAGCCATGGTCCCCATGTCCCTCCATCTACAATGTACCTAGATTCTCATGCAGACATGGCACTTGAGGAAATGCAGGGTAGTAAGGTGCTCTTTCTGGAGTAGAACAAAGGCAAACCTGAGCCGGGGAAGCCCAGCCTGGGTGAGTCTAGGGAACTCTGAAACAAGCAGGCCCTCCGGAGCCATTGAATATCATCCTGCCAGTGCCCCTGACAAGCAAGCCCAGTGACCCATCCTGCTGATGCCTTCTGCCTGGTCACCTAGTCTATCCTGGGCAGCCATTGGGAATCATAGAGCCCAGCAACTTTGTGCTCGCTTCTGAGTAGGTTGAGCTAATTCTTGCTTCCTGTGTTGTCAAATAAAAGAAGAAAACCTAGCATATCCCCCAGTGACTCATTGTATCATTTCCCGTATCTCAGTCCTGGGCAGCCGGCATGATTCCACATCACCCATAAATTAAGGGCCTCTTTGAGAGGGTGCCCCTGCAGAGCCCTCCACCCCACCCATTTTGCTGATTATAAAGAAACCTTGCCAGGTCTTCCATTAGGAATAGTCATTTCCTAAAATGTAGTGCCAGCAACACTGACACAGAGCCATATATTAGATGGATGAACGAGGCCATTTATACACCAGTGCCCCTGGAGCCCACTCTGGAGATGTGAATAAATTCTCTAATGTGTTTCTTAAATGCAATGGACAATTCCACCATGATGCACCTCCCCCAGCTCCTCAGACTCCCATTCAGGGTTGTTCTACCTTCCTCATGACCAGGTCTGGGAGATGGGACCAGACAAACTCATATTCCACCTACTTGTGGCCAAGTTCAACCATGGTGCTCATGACATGTGGGCAGATCCCTTCTGTTATAGCTGCTTAGGTGCTCAGGGAACAACCTCTCTCAGGCCATAACTGATACTTGTGGGATTTTGTTCCACTTTTCCTTGTGGAATGTGGGTGAGCACTTGAGTTGGCATCTGTTGGCCAATGTTTCTGTGACTTTGCTTTCTGCTCTGTGGTCTTCCCAGTGCAGGTTGAGGTAGATTTGGGTTCCTCTGACCCTCAGCTTCCCCAATTGAAAATGGGGAGAAAACCAAATATAAATTTGGGATGGTGGAAAAATTCATGACTGCTATGATTGTTAAAAAAGAAATAAGGACAGGGGATGAAGTAGTGGCACAAGATTGTTAAAAAAGGGGGGGGGGGCGAAGAGATAGCATAGAGGTAAGGCATTTGCCTAGCATGCAAAAGGATGTTGGTTCAAATCCCAGCATCTCATATGGTCCCCTGAGCCTGCCAGGAGTGAGTTCTGAGCCTACAGTCAGGAGTAACCCCTGAGTGCTGCCGGGTGTGACCCAAAAACCAAAAAGAAGAAGAAGAAGAAGAAGAAGAAGAAGAAGAAGAAGAAGAAGAAGAAGAAGAAGAAGAAGAAGAAGAAGAAGAAGAAGAAGAAGAAGAAGGAGGAGGAGGAGGAGGAGGAGGAGGAGGAGGAGGAGGAGGAGGAGGAGGAGGAGGAGGAAGAGGAGGAGGAGGAGGAGGAGGAAGGAGGAGGAGGAAGGAGGAGGAAGGAGGAGGAGGAAGGAGGAGGAGGGAGGAGGAGGAAGGAGAAGGAGGAGGAGGAAGAGGAGGAGGAGAAGAAGAAGAAGAAGAAGAAGAAGAAGAAGAAGAAGAAGAAGAAAAAGAAGAAGAAAGAAAGAAGAAAAAGAAGGAAGAAGAAAAAGAATAAGAAGAAAGAAGAAGAAAAGATTGTTAAAAAAAGAAAAGATTCTTAAAAAAGAAGAAGAAATGGACAGACACTTTGACAAAGAAGAAATACAAATGGCCAAAAGACACATGAAAAAATGCTCCACGTCACTAATCATCAGGGAGATACAAATTAAAACAACTATGAGGTACCACCTCACACCACAGAGAATGGCACACATCACAAAGAATGAGAATAAACAGTGTTGGCGGGGATGTGGAGAGAAAGGAACTCTTATCCACTGCTGGTGGGAATGCTGCCTAGTTCAACCTTTATGGAAAGCGATATGAAGATTCCTCCAAAAACTGGAAATTGAGCTCCCATATGATCCAGCTATACCACTCCTAGGAATATACCCTAGGAACACAAAAAATACAATACAAAACCCCCTTCCTTACACCTATATTCATTGCAGCACTATTTACCATAGCAAGACTCTGGAAACAAACAAGATGCCCTTCAACAGACGAATGGCTAAAGAAACTGTGGTACATATACACAATGGAATATTATGCAACTGTCAGGAGAGATGAAGTCATAAAATTTTCCTACACATGGATGTACATGGAATCTATTATGCTGAGTGAAATAAGTCAGAGAGAGAGAGAGAGAAAAACGCAGAATGGTCTCACTCATCTATGGATTTTAAGAAAAATGAAAGACATTCTTGCAATAATAATTCTCAGACACAAAAGAGAAAAGAGCTGGAAGTTACAGCTCAGCTCAGGAAGCTCACAACAAAGAGTGATGAGTTTAGTTAGAGAAATAACTACATTTTGAACTGTCCTAATAATGAGAATGTATGAGGGAAATGGAAAGCCTGTCTAGAGTACAGGCTGGGGTCGGATGGGGAGGAGGGAGATTTGGGACATTGGTGATGGGAACGTTGCACTGGTGATGGGTGGTGTTCTTTACATGACTGAAACTCAAACACAATCATGTATGTAATCAAGACGTTTAAATAAAAAAAAATAAAAACAAAGACAGGGGCCAAAGCGGTGGCGCAAGCTGCTGCATTGTGAGCACTAGGACAAACCGCGGTTCGATCCCTCAGTGTCCTATATGGTCCCCCAAGCCAGAAGTGATTTCTGAGCGCATAGCCAGGAGTAACCCCTGAGTGTCACAGGGTGTGGCCCCAAAACAAACAAACAAAAAGACAAGGACAACAGGGTGATCTTATCTACCTGTGGTATAGAGGATAATAGATGAGGAGACGCCAGGGATCAAAAGGGGGATACCTAGATCAGCCTCGAGCCCATATATATATATATATATATATATATATATATATATATATATATATATATATATATATATATATATATATATATATATATAGGAAGGAGACGGGCAGGGAAGGAAAAGTAATCAAGGAGAGAAAATAGAAGAGGTGAGCAAGAAGTAAGAGGAAGCAGGGATCCAGGGCCTCAGATACATTGGTGGGATAGAGTTATATTTCATCTATACATTCAATCTACAGTATGACAAGAGTGTGAGATCTAACGACAACAACCAAACTTTAAAATGTGCCTGTCAAGGAAACTGACTGAGGGATGAAAGGGAACTTGGGACATTGGTGAAGACTCTTGGACACTAGTGGTGGAATAGCAGATGCAGGAACATTGTATGCCTGAAACCAAACTATGTATAACTTTGTAAATCAGTAACTTAAGAGAAAATCCCCTTTAGACACAATACTGTAAATTATAGTCTCTGAAAGGAAAAAAGAAACAGACAGAGATAAAGACAGAAAGGCAAAGAGAGAGAAAAATGTCTGTCAGTCACAGAGGCAGCTAAGGAGGAGGGCAGAAGAAAAACTGGGAACATTGGGTGGCAGGAACTGGGCGAAGGGTATTGGACATTGTATTACATGACTCAATCATGGCAGCTTTATAACTATGCATCTCATGATGATTCAATTAAATTTATTAATTAAAATATTAAATTAAAAAAATGTTACATGCAAGAAGATTGGGTAAAGCGACCCCATTCTGACTTTGCCTTTGTTGTGCATTAATTGCATGCTCTTGAGCAAGATTCTTGGTATAGATACAGGCCCAGGACCCATGACCCATTCCTAAGTTTGTGGCAAATACTAAAACGAGCTGTCATATGACACACACCCCACAGTACTTGGCAAAAAAAAGTAAGATTCCAGTACATGACAGCTGCCTTCACTTTATTGCTAATAATATTAGTAGTATTTGAATGCAACACATAGATAAAAGACTTGTTCCCGAAAAACAAAGAAGATGCCAATTTTACATTTCATGTGTCTCAAAAATAAAAGATCCAAGACACGTGCTTCTCACATTTCCAAAATGACTTTGATTTAAAAATAAAGACCCACGTTTAATAGTTCCAGAATATCGTCTAACGCATTTGGGAACTCTGAAAAAAAACAACAACTCCAAGAACAGCTGATACACTACAGCTTAAATATAATCAGTGACTAAATTGCTCTGCAATGTTTCAGTGTTTTTCTGTGGATTTCTTTTTTTAGCCTAAATACATGAGCCCTAAATATATAATTATATGGCAGAATAGAATAGCTCATTTAAAGTTATTGAGGCCTATTATATAATCCAGCAGGACAGGGGGGTGGGTTGGGCAGAAGTTTGGGGATGAACTTGAGTGAGTATTGGCCCAAGTTGGGGCAGATGTTCATACAGAGCAAAGATTCTACTTTGCTCTGTGCTTGTGCTGGTATCTCCAAAAACAGGCTTTTTCTGGCCATTACTAAGTGAGTTTAAACTCTGTGTTGACTCAAAGGATCAGAGAAGCTACAAGGGCAGAGTAGGGGTGTGTGTGTGTGTGTGTGTGTGTGTGTCTGTGTGTGTCTGTGTGTGTGTGTCTGTGTGTGTGTCTGTGTGTGTGTGTCTGTGTGTGTGTCTGTGTGTCTGTGTGTGTCTGTGTGTGTGTGTCTGTGTGTGTCTGTGTGTGTCTGTGTGTATTTGTGTGGATGAGTTTGTATGTTGAGAGAGTATCTGTGTGTCTGTCTCTCCGGGGTGTCACAAGTTTCTGACATCTCTCTTGGACAGACACAATTTTCTCAGAGGTAAAATAAAGCATATCCTAGATCAGGGGTCCTCAAACTAAGGCCCATGGGCCACATACAGCACTCTGAGGACATTTGTCTGGCCAGCCAGGTATTGTCATCACTTCCTTTCTTGCTTAGCAGCCGACTCAACCCAGGCCCGCCGTGTGCATATGTAGAAAGTGTGCCTCACTCTCCAACTCCCCTCCCCTCCTTCTCTCTTTTTCTCAACTCCTCCTCTCAGTCTCAAGCAGGGGTCCTCAAACTATGGCCCTCCCAAAGCAGGGCCCATAGTTTCCCTTGAAATGCTGATAAGTTTATTGATTTAACTTTACTTATTCTTCATTTTAAATATTGCATTTGTTATCATTTGGGGTTTTCTTAAAAATAAGGTATGTTCAGTGTGCATAGAAATTTGTTCATAGATTTTTTTGTTTTTGTTTTGTTTTATTTTTGTTTTTTGTTTTTGTTTTTGGGTCACACCCGGCAATGCTCAGGCGTTATTTCTGGCTCTGCGCTCAGAAATTGCCCCTGGCAGGCATGGGGGACCATATGGCATGTCAGGATTCGAACCACTGACCTTCTGCATGAAAGGCAAGTGTCTTACCTCCATGCTATCTCTCCGGCCCCCTATAGATTTTTCTTTAACTATAGTCTGGTCCTCCAGCAGCTGAGGGACAGTTAACTGGTTCTCTGTTTAAAAAGTTTGAGGATCTCTGTCCTACAAACTGTTCTTTTGCTCTCATCTCTGAGAAATCTCATGTGAATACAATGGCTTTCTTCACCCGCCAGACTGGAGACTTAGAACAGGACTTTGAACTGTGAATGTGTATGAACTCCCAGGTGGCCTGGTTCCCCCTCACCACACACACACACACACACACACACACACACACACACACATTCACACACACACACACGCACAATTCACAGGAACCCCCATCTTTTCTATAACTGAAGCCCAACTACAAACATATTTGTAATCATGACGCTTAAATTAATATATTCTTAATAATAAAAAAAAGAAAATCCAATGTAATTTGAGAAGATATATAATCACCTAATCTACAGAAAAAAAAGAAAAAAGAAAAACCAGGCAATAATACCCAGAGACAATAGAGATGAGGGCTGGAAGACTAGCCCATGCTATGATCTTTCCACAAAGAGTGGTGGTGGTACAGTTAGAGAAATTACTACACTACCAACTATCACAATGGTAGTGAGTGAGAGAAATTGATTGCCTGTTTCGAATACAGGCAATACAGGGGTGGGGGAGAAGGAAATGGGGGCCATTAGTGGCGGGAATATTGCATTGGTGAAGGGGGGGGGTGTTCTTTTTTATAACTGAAACACAACTATGAACATGTTTGTAATAATGGTGCTTAAATAAAGATGTTATTAAAAAATAAATAAAAATAAAAATTCTATGGCTGGAGCAGTGACACACACTGTAGGGCATTTGTCTTGCATGCGCTAACCTAGGAAGTACCTTGGTTCGATCCCCTGGCATCCCATATGCTTCTCCAAGCCAGGAGCGATTTCTGAGTCCATAGCCCATAGCCAATAGCCCATCAGGAGTAACTCCTGAGTGTCACCAGGTGTGGTCCCAAAACAAACAAACAAAATAATAATAAAATGAAATTTTCAGAAAGATGATTCTTCAGGCTCCTGGGTGCAGCTACCAGTGCAGGTTTCCCCAGTAGGATGCTCTCCTGAGATTCTCACTGTGAACTCCCCACCCTCCTGTTGAGGCCTCTGCTCTGCCCTCAATTTTAGCATCTGCCTTAATTTCATTTCCCTTTTCCCATTCACCTTTCTTGCTCTTGTTATCCTGGATGCCAATCAGATTGAGCAACTGAAATTTCATTACTCGAGTCAGAGGTCAGAGGAAAGTCTTCGAGCTCTGAATTCCTGACAGTAGGTCCCTCACTCTTCACGCATGCTCATTTACCTTAAAACTGTGAATCAGGCGGATGTGTGCATGTGGGCTCCCAGGAAGAGGTGGCAGTGACAGGGACTAACAAGGGAAGGAATGTGTGGCTCTGTACAGCATCCCTGCTTCAAGGTCCATGAAGGGAAGAGGGTTTCATTTGCTAGGACTTGTTGAAGATTCTTGCATCTACATTCGTCAGTGATATTGGTCTGGCATTCTCTTTTCTGTGTGGTGCCTTTGTCTACTTTTGATATCAGGGCCACGTGTGCTTCATAGAAACTGCTGAAAATTTCTATTTTTTCAGTTCCTTGGAAAAGTCTGGGAAAGATTCGAAGTCTGTCTTCTGTATAGGTTTGGAAGAATTTGCCAGTAAATCTAGCAAGGCCTGCAATTTTGTTTTGGGGGGAGACTTTTGATTATATCATTTCTATGTCCTAAGTAGTGATAGGTTTCTTCAGGTGTCCCATATCCTCTTGGGACACCTGAAGCCTTGGGAGATTATAGAAGTTCAAGAAATAATCTAGGTTCTCTTGTTTTCTGTCATAAAGGTTTATAATCAGAGTCCCAAACTCTCAAACGAGAGCCTGGTGAGACACAACTGGAAGCAAACGATGATGAAGGAAATAATCCACACAGTAAAAAGGTAGAAGAATGGGTTCAGAAAATCCAACATTCAAGCCAGGAATCCCACCACCAAGCCTTCTGCTCCTAAAAAGGAAAGCAGCTTAGTGGAGGAAAACCAAAGAATGAGCGCCTGCCTTCCTCAGAACCCTGCTTTTATGATAAGAACCAGGGCACATTCAAGGGTGGAGGAGGAATACCAAGTAGGGTGAAGTATGAATATTTATTAGGGTGGGACCAGTAGCCCAAAGTAACCACTGATGATTCTTTGCCTTTCTATGATGTCTGCTATGACTCCCTTTCATTTCTACTTCAGTTTATTAGGGTTCTCTTCCTTCGAAAGTCTTTCTAGTGTTTTATCAATTTTTTTAATTTTCCAAATAACTAGTTCTGAGTTTCATTAATCTTTAGGATTGTTTTCATTGATTCCACATCATTAATTTCTGCTCTAAGCTTTATTATTTCCTTTTTCCTGCCTATGTTGGGTTCCTTTTTCTTTTCCAGTTTAAAATTTGTGTAAGAAGGCTGGGGATGGGGCTGAAGAGATAACATGGAGGTAAGGTGTTTGCCTTGCATGCAGAAGGGTGGTGGTTCGAATACCAGCATCCCATATGGTCCCCCGAGCCAGGAGAAATTTCTGAGCATAGAGCCAGGAGTAACCCCTGAGTGCTGCTGGATGTAACCTAAAAAACAAACAAACAAAAAAGGCCAGGGACTGACCAGAGTGTTCAGAGCATTGGGATCAGCAGACATATAGACTCCAGTTTCCCTGATGGACACAGTTTCATTCTGTATCCACGTCATGCCCAAGGTCTGACTGTGCTGGAGAGAAGAGTGTAGAGTCAGCCCGGAACACAGAGTCCTCTGAGGTATCAGAGAAGTGTGGATCTCCTCATTCTCCCATCATTGGCTGCCACATCTAAAGACATATCAGCCTCCTCTCCTGCATGGGGAGAGAGCTTGGCATTGCATGGGCTCTGCCCAACCTGAGGATGTTGCATGCCAAATATAAGCCACCCCTGACAGCTTCTGCAAACTGAGCAGTTTGATTTCCACCCATCTGTCCCAAGTGTCTCCCTCCCATCTGACCCCAGGACAGCAACACCGAGGCAGGGCAGAAGGGTCCTGGGGCTGATGGCCTGTAGGTAGACCAGATGGTCAGGCAGAGCCTAGACATGGAGCCTACTGATCAAATGTTTATGCGGGCATCCAGGATGGGAGTGAAGGGTCCCCATTCTTCTAGCCTAGACTCCTCCCAACACAGCAGCATAAGGGGAATTAGTCAAGGGGACCCTAGGGCCCAGCAAGCCTCTTGCATTTTGGCCGGAAGTCAAAGGCAGGGTGCAGAGTGGGTATATGTGGCTGGATGCTGCCCCAAAGAGGAAGAGGGAATAGCCAGCAGATTCTCTCGAACAAGGATAATGAGAAGGTAGGAACCAGTTGAGGCCAGGCCCTGGGGTTATGTGCAGAAATCAAATGTGGGGGTGCTAGAGGTGCAGATCTCCACCGTGTTATGTCCATGAAATCAGGATAAATTGGATCCTGGGACAGCTGAAAAATGGAAAAATCAAAGCAAGTTGTTGGCAGTCAGAGAAGGACCTGGAGGCTTGTGTGACCTTCACCTCAGCCCTGAAGCCCTGAAAGCCCAGAAAGCCCAGAATGATATGGTGGGGGAAGGACAGCATGGCCTCTCAGGACCACTGAGATGCCCTGAATGCCTTCTGGAACCTTCCAGTACTTTCTCCCCTCTGATCTTCAGTTGTGATGTGAAGGACTGGGCACCCTCTACCCCTCTATAGAAGAAATCAGTCTGCAGCTGCCATGAGTAGCTTAACTGCCCAGATCCTTCTGAGAATCCAAACTGAGTCTACTCAGGGGTGCAGGAATCTATGTGATGAGTCCCAGATGAGGGGGTCTACAGAGAACTTGGGCTGAGTCTTTGTTGGGGAGACAGGAGTAGATACCATCCTCATATACTCAGGCACTGCTGAGGGACTTCCAATTTATAGCCATATAAATGTCTTCTAGGGAGCCAGAGTGAAAGCACAGAAAGGAGGGCATTTGCCTTGCACAAGGCCAACCCAGGTTTGATCCCCAGCATCCCAGATGGTCCTACAAACACTGTCAAGAATGAATCCTGAAAGCAGAGTCAGAAGTAACCCCTGAGTACTGCTATGTGTGACCCAAAAACTCAGGAAATGAAAGAAAGAAAAAGAGAAGAAAGAAAAGAAAGAAAGAAAGAAAGAAAGAAAGAAAGAAAGAAAGAAAGAAAGAAAGAAAGAAAGAAAGAAAGAAAGAAAGAAAGAAAGAAAGAAAGAAAGAAAGAAAGAAAGAAAGAAAGAAAGAAAGAAAGAAAGAAAGAAAGAAAGAAAGAAAGAAAGAGAAAGAAAGAAAGAAAGAAAGAAAGAAAGAAAGAAAGAAAGAAAGAAAGAAAGAAAGAAAGAAAGAAAGAAAGAAAGAAAGAAAGAAAGAAAGAAAGAAAGAAAGAAAGAAAGAAAGAAAGAAAGAAAGAAAGAAAGAAAGAAAGAAAGAAAGAAAGAAAGAAGAGAAAGAAAGAGAGAAAGAAAGAGAGAAAGAAAGAGAGAAAGAGAGAGAGAAAGAAAGAGAGAGAAAGAAAGAGAGAGAGAAAGAGAGAGAGAAAGAAAGAGAGAGAGAAAGAGAGAGAGAAAGAAAGAGAGAGAGAAAGAAAGAGAGAGAGAAAGAAAGAAAGAAAGAAAGAAAGAAAGAAAGAAAGAAAGAAAGAAAGAAAGAAAGAAAGAAAGAAAGAAAGAAAGAGAGAGAGAAAGAAAGAAAGAAAGAAAGAAAGAAAGAAAGAAAGAAAGAAAGAAAGAAAGAAAGAAAGAAAGAAAGAAAGAAAGAAAGAAAGAAAGAAGAAGAAAGAAAGGAAGGAAGGAAGGAAGGAAGGAAGGAAGGAAGGAAGGAAGGAAGGAAGGAAGGAAGGAAGGAAGGAAGGAAGGAAGGAAGGAAGGAAGGAAGGAAGGAAGGAAAGAAAGAAAGAAAAGGGAAGGAAAGAAAGAAAGAAAGAAAGAAAGAAAGAAAGAAAGAAAGAAAGAAAGAAAGAAAGAAAGAAAGAAAGAAAGAAAGAAAGAAAGAAAGAAAGAAAGAAAGAAAGAAAGAAAGAAAGAAAGAAAGAAAGAAAGAAAGAAAGAAAGAAAGAAAGAAAGAAAGAAGAAAGAAAGAAAGAAAGAAAGAAAGAAAGAGGAAGGAAAGGAAAGGAGGGAGGAAGGGAGGTAGAATGGAAGAAAACAAAAGAAAAAGGAAAAGAAAAAATTTCTTCAGGGCCAGTGAGATAGTGAGGAGTCAAGGTGGCGCCCAATCTCTGATCTGCTTCAGTCCCCAGCACTGCTCCCCTGAGCATAGCCAGGAGGTATTCCTGAGAGCCACTACGGGGTGACTCAAAGTGCCTCTCAATAAAAGATGTGTCTAAATATTGTCAGGTGTGCCCTGTTTCCAGAGTCCTACTACACTGCAGTTAAGAACAAGCATTCTAGATAGAGCAATAGCACAGTGAGTGGGGCACTTACCTTGTATGCTGTTGACCAGGGTTCGATCCCCAGCATCCCATATGGTCCCCTGAGCTCGTCTGAGTGAATCCTGAGCACAGAGCCAGGCAGGAGTAACCCCGGAGCAATGACAGATGTGGCCTCAAGACAGAAAGAAAACAAAGAGCAAGCATCCCAGTGAACCCAGAGGTCCCTAAAGTGGGGTTCTCAGATCTGAACAAACTCCTTTACTTCCCCTTTACCCCAACAGTTCTGGTCCCCTGTGGCTGCAGTTCCGTTTGCCTTGACTTTCTCTAGCATAGAAAAGACTTTTCCCTCCTTCCCTTGATGTTGTTCTCCACTCTGACTGCTGCGTAAGCATTAGCTGCTCCTCTGAAGGCAGGTCAGAGGGGAGCAGAGCACAACTCTGCAAGTCCTCAGGACTCTGACACCTGGTGAAGACGCATGCGATATTTCCCTGGCCCGTCTGACCCCTGAGAACTCCTGCAGCCCCTCTAAGATACCATCCCAGCAGCCACAGGAGATCTTGCTGATTTTCCGACTTGGATCCAATTCTTCAGAGCTTAAGTCTCTGACTAGGTTTCTGCAAAACTCTGCAGCAGACTGAAGACCCTGGGACCACACGTCAAGTAGCAGGTCCCCAAAGGGCGCAGCTTGGTCATTGCACTGGCTGCAACTTGAGCTAATGGTGGCACTGGGAGAGGGGAGGCGTCTAGAAGGGAGAGGAGGAAGTTTCTACACATGAAAACAAAACCCCTCTGATCACCAGACACCACTCCAATTTCTGGGCATCTGTTGGGCTTTTCATATTTTGGGAGATCTCTTGATTGATTGCAGGTTCTGGGTCTCCCCATAAGCCAGACAGTAGCAACTCTAGGTTTTCTCTCTGTTGGGCTTTCCCCAAGCAGAACCTTAACTTCTTTTTATTTGCTTTTCTAGAATCATACATACCAAGTGTGAAGAGAAATCTTGAACTTGGTGATGGAAAGCCCCTCAAAGAGTCTACCTCGGGAGAACAACAGCTTTCCTACCATGAGCAACTTCCGGTTCTTGTCACATGCTGGACTGTCAGAGCAGTCTTCTCTGACTGGCACTGTGGGAAAGTCAACAAAATCTGGGTCCAATTGGGCAGTCCAATTGGGGGTGCTCTGGATTCCAAGCCAGTGAGCCTAAGTCTGGCCCTCCAGTATACATGGAAAGCATCAATTTGTCAGCCCCGGCTCACCAAGGCACAAACTCCTTAACTTGGCTGCCTCTTCCAAGACCTCCCGAAGCTCACTCTAGCCTCTGATTTCTTCACACCCCATGCTTCCTAACTGACCCCCATGTACACGGACAGAAGGCAATTTGGAAGCGTCAGTGGTCCCTTTGACTTAGCCTGTCATGGCACCCCTGCTGAAATGATTTACCGAATATGACCCTGCTCCATCTTTTGTCAGCACCTGAAGGTAACCCCTTCCCCCAGTAAGGCTTCCCCAGCCTGCAAACGCAAATACACCCAAGTAGCAGCACGAAGGAGCTCGTTCTGCAGAATCAGGCGCTAGTGTGATTTGCAAATGCCATGCTCACACGGCATGTTGAGTTGTTCCTCGCAATCAGCAGACCCACCTGGAGTAGAGGGTCTTGTTCTGAAGGCGAACACGGTGAGCGCCTGTATCTAAACATGCCAAACACATTCGGCGCTTTCTTTCTGAATTATTTAGACTCGATCGCCCACACATGCTGATTGTTTCAGGGTGTCGTTAATTCCCTCAGTGAATCACTTCAATACTCAGCTCGTAGCTGTAGGGCTGTGGTACAGGAGGACTCGGCTGTGCACCCCTTGAGAGAAGGGGTGGTGGGAGTGGGGTGTCAGAACAAAGAAGCAAAGGCTCAGACTGTCATGTGTGTCCCTGGAAAAACTACCCAAACTACCAAAAACTCACCAATACCTGGCTATTGCCCATTGGCTTTGCCAGAATTTCCAACCAGGCAGACAGATGGGGCTGGACAGTCTATGAGAACCATTTCTTCTTCCCCTTAAAACATATTTGGGAGCGAGGGATGACTCAAATAAGGGTGTGGGGAGAGGTGGGGAGAACTGCTCATACTCTGCTTCAGGGATTAGCTCCCCAGCCTGCTTGGTCTCCACATATCATAAAGCAAATAGAAAACCAGGGATGGAGCAATAGCATATTTGAAAGCGTTTGATCCCAGGCGTCCGTTAAGTCCCTTAAACCCACCAGAAATGATTCCTGAATGCAGAGCCAGGAGTAATCCCTGAGAACTTCTATGGTGTGGCCCAAACACAAACAAACAAAAACAACACAAATAGAAAATCCAGATTTCTGAATGCAGAAAGTCAGAGATGATCTTGAGCTGATTCACTTCTTTCCTTCAGCTCAGTGGGATTAACTGTAAACTCTGGGGCCAGAGAGACACTTCCAGGGGATAAGTGGGTGCCTTGTATGAGGCCAGCCTAGCTCCACCCCAGAACCACATGGCTCCCTAAAAGACACAGGGTGCTTCCTGGTAGTCCCTATGCTCTGTAGGACCAACCAGCACTGCATCCTCGGGTCCCTGCATTGAATCAGCAGCCTGGCTTGGTCCCAGGAGGGGCCTCAAGACATCCTAAGAACAGCTTGGGAGACCTCCCCAAAAAAGATAAATTCTGCACCAACCGTGCCACCTGTCAGGCATTTGGGGAGGCAGCAGAGGAGGGAAACTGGGGACACTGGTAGTGGAAAATGAGCACTGGTGAAGGGTGTTGGACATTGTATGACTGAAACACAATCATGAATAACGTTGTAACTGTGTGTCTCACGGTGATTCAATTGAAAAATTGTCAAGAAACAAAACCAAAACCAAAAACCAAACCTTCAAGGGACCTTCGTGTTCAGCATTCATTGTACCGTGAGTTCCAGGCTGTGTAGACAGCTGGTTATTTTGAAGTAAGGGGTAGGGACAATTGCTCTAGCCTGGCCCCATAGGGGCTCACCTCATGAGAGCCAGCAGAGACCAGTGTCCTGCTTGTCTACAGAAAAACCACCCATGGTGGAACCTGGGGGTGACCAGCAGTGCAGCATTGATGTAGCACACACACCACCACCACCACCACTCACCACCCCCCGCAAAGGCCTTAACACCACAGAGGCAGAAAAGCAAGGATGGTGGAGAGTCAGAACCAGTCCTCACTCAATTTCTGAGACCTCAGCAGACGATCTCCACTTCGACTATCTCCAGGCCACAGAAGTGCTGAAGGGACAGATGTGCATGGCTTTAAGCTGGCATGTCCCTCTTTGGCACTGTCTCTGTGCCACTCCTCTGTCCACAGGTCAACTGAACGCGCCAGTTTCTGGGAACCCAGGACAGTTCCTGCTGCAGAGGGAAGGGTAAGCAGCTTTGCACCCAGGAATTGGTACATGTTAGAAGGCCAAGGCCAGAGTCAACCTTTACCCTGGGGGACAATGGTGGCACTCTTGGGGACCAAACAGGAAGTGTGAGAGTTGCCAAGAGACAATGGATTATACTTGGAGCTGAATATTTCCAAAGTTTGCACATTTCTGTTTCTAAATGAATGAATATTCCTTGCTCCCAAAAAGATGCTAAAATGCTGTTTCCAGCAAATGGCAGATAATTAAGTCTCATTTCAGTAATATTTAATAGTGGCAATAAATCCTTTCAGTTCATCCATACTGAAACTGCATTCTAAATTTTCTTCTAATTCAGATTTTGCTCTTTGCAATGATATTTTATGAGTAGAAAAAGTCTGTCTACATAGACCTTTTTCCAGAGCTCACTCCATACCGTGAACACAGACTTATCCCAGTTCTATGTAGCTTTATGTGCTGCTTCCATTCATCACTGCTTCCCCTTTGGCTTCTCTGCCTGCCTTTGTGGTCAGTGGCTAGATAACAGGGTTTGAGATTCTCTTCTGGGCTGATAATGTGGACTGAGAGTCAGAGTAAACACAGGATTTCACAAGCAATTTCTCAGCTGTACACATGGTAGGATAAAAAAGGAAAGGAAGGGGCCAAAGAGATAGCACAGTGAGAACCTTGCATGTGGCTGACCCAGATGCTATCCCCAGCATCCCATATGATTCTCAAGCCTGCCAGGAGTAATTCCTGAGCTCAAAATTCAAAAACCCAAAAGAAGAAAAAAAAATAAACAAAAAGAAAATAAGAAAGGTAGTGAGTTTATTTTCAGTAGCTCCCTGGACTGGGGGAAATATTCTAGTCTGGGAAGAGACACAGCTCTACCAAAATTATATTTCATAAAATGTCTCTGATGCTGAGACGGGTCGACCAAACAAGAAATCTTGGGGAGGTCAAGAATTCCTTTGAAAGGGGACCAGAGTGATAGCACAGCAGAGAGGGCACTTGGCTTGCATGTGGCCTGCCAGGAGTAATTTCTGAGCTCCATTCAGAAACAAGCAAGGGTCTCAGAGAATTACTTCATTTAAACACTGTGGTTTACAAGGTTGCTCATAATAGTTGGGCTTTACTTTTCACTTACAAAGTTGTGCATGATTGAGTTTCAGTAAATAAAGTCCAACACTCTTCACCAGTGCTTACATTTTTTTTTATTTAATAAAAGATCTAGAGCTAAGGGCCAGAACAATAGCACAGAGAGGACGGCACTTGCCTTGTACACAATTGAGGCAAGTTTGATTTCCAGCATCACCAGAAGTAATACCTGAGTCCAGAGTGAGGAGTAACACAGAGCACTGCTGGAAGTGGCTCCCATAAGAGTTGGAGCACATCATTAGTCATCAGGGAGATGCAAATCAAAACAACTATGGGATACCATCTCATGCCACAGAGACTGGTGCATATCACAAAGAATGGCAATAAGCAGTGCTGGCAGGGATGTGGAGAGAAAGGAACTCTTATCCACAGCTGGTGGGAATGCTGTCTAGTCCAACCTCTATGGAAAGCAATATGGAGATTCCTCCAAAAACTGGAAATTGAGCTCCCATACGATCCAGCTATACCACTCCTAGGGATATACCCTAGGAACATAAAAATACAATACAAAAATCCCTTCCTCACACCTATATTCATTGCAGCGCTATTTACAATAGCCAGACTCTGGAAACAGCCAGATGCCCTTTAACAGATGAATGGCTAAAGAAACTGTGGTACATATACACACTGGAATATTATGCAGCCGTCAGGAGAGATGAAGTCATGAAATTTTCCTATACATGGATGTACATGGAATCTATTATGCTGAGTGAAATAAGTCAGAGGGAAAGAGAAAAACGCAGAAGAGTCTCATGCATCTATGGGTTTGAAAAAAAAATAAAAGACATTTTTGCAGTAATTCCCAGAGACAAAAAAGAAGAGGGCTGGAAAGTCCAGCTCACTACATGAAGCTCACCACAAAGAGTGATGAGTGTTGTTAGAGAAATAACTGCATTGAGAACTATCATAACACTGTGAATGAATGAGGAAAGTAGAAGCCTGTACAGGTGAGGGTGGGGTAGGAAGGAGGGAGATCTGTGACATTGGTGATGGGAATGTTGCACTGGTGAAGGGTGTTGTTCTTTGCATGACCTAAAGCCAACTACAATCATATCTGTAATCAAGTTGTTTAAATAAAGGTATAAAAAAAAAAAGAGCTGGAGCTCCATCCCCACTCTCCAGACTACAGGTGGCAAGCAGCCATCTTTAGGAGTGGTGCCAGTAAGCACAGACCTAGGCTTCAAGGAGGCCAGTGTCTAGAGTCCCCTAGAGGTGGCCCTAGGCCCCCTGCCCTCATGTCCCTGAGGATGACAGCCAAGAGCTGGCTCATCCACGGGCTCCTCAGTTCAGGATGGAAAGTTAAAAAGTATCCCAATGAGGGATTCACTGGGGCAGAGACATAAAAAGGAGAAAAGTGAAGTTCTCTGTGAGAAGGAAAGAATTGGTGAGGCTTATAAGGGATTACCAAGTCTGCACCATTAGCTCCCCGCTCCACTCTCCTCAGGCCCAGCATTGCCCCCATCATCTGTTCTTCCCCCTCATCATCTCTTCTCAGGGGCCCTTGACCTATTACACCATTCTTTGTCTGTTGCTGCTGAAAAGGATTATTATTGAGCACCACAGGTGTTTGAACCAACTTGAACTGCATAAAACAATGCAACTTCTCCTCATTAGCTCTTTTTACTTATTTTGGTGTCACATCCAGCTGTGCTACTTACTTCTGGCTCTGTGCTCAGGGATTGCTCCTGGTGGGGCTCGGGGACCATATGGGATGCTGGGGATTGAATTTGGGTTGGCCAGGTACAAGGCAAATGTCCTCCCTAAGGCTGGAGCGGTGGTGCAAGCGTTAAGACGTCTGCCTTGCACGCGGCTGACCCAAGACGGACCTCAGTTCGATCCCTGGCGTCCCATATGGTCTTCCAAGCCAGGAGTGATTTCTGAGCACATAGCCAGGAGTACATCTGAGCATCACCAGGTGTGGCCCAAAAACAAACAAATAAACAAAAAATGCCCTCCCCACTGTGCTCTTTGGGGCACTGCTCCATGTCTAAAAGGTTTTACAAGCCTCAGCTCCTCTGGGCCAGGAGCCCTCAGGGTTCAACCCGCCTGGGTTCCACCAGCAGAGATGCTGAGGAGAGGCTCCACATCATACTTGACATTTTTAAAAGATGCAATTAGACTGGAATTATTTTCCTTGTTGGAGGAGAAATTAAATAATTCATGACACTGAAGCAGTATTGTTTGAACAAACGCTGCTTGTCAGAAGTGTGGTGCTGTCAGTGTTAGGTCATGCGTTCCCCCCTCGGTGGACTGGTACAGGCATTCACTCTTTTTTTCCTACAGACCCGACACTTGAAAGAGATTTTGTATCTCAATGCAAACCACTTGCTTTCTAGGCTCTAAACACCCCCCCCCCCATCACCTTGTTCCTTTTATTTTAAAAAATGTCTTTGATTCTAAAAGTACTTCTCAGGAATCCACTCTGTCTAGATCCTCACTTTTGGTTGGATTTGGGGGGGGGCAAAAGACGGAGGGGATCACATCATCACATCTGGTGATGCTCAGGCGTTGCTGCTGGTTCTAGCTCTTTATTCGGCAATCACTCCTGGCTGTGCTTGGGGGATCATATGGGATGTTGGGGGATCGAACCCAGGTCAACTGTGCGGAAGGCAAGTGCCTTACCCATGTGCTATCACTACAGCACTGTAAGTCTTTACTTTTGGTGTGGTTTTAGAGGAGTGGGGCAATACCCAGTGGTGCTCAGCAGTTACTCCTAGCTCTGTGCTCAGTAATCACTCCTGGTGATGCTCAAGGCACCATATGGAATGCCAGAGATTGAACCAAGGTAAACCTTGTGCAAGGCAAATGTCCTCCCCACTGTGCTATAGCTCCAACCCCTTTAGTTCTTACTTTTGGAAGGTCACAAGCCCCCTGCCTGGCATTTAGGCCCATCCCAGCAGGGAGGTCTGGGACTCCAAGATGGCACCCCCCTGGGCTGCCCCAGGCCCTCACAGCTCCTCCTGTGTCCTCATCACTCTTCTCTGCCACAATCCACAGCACCCTTCCTCCCATGGTCCTCCCCAGCCTCAGTGGCCTTGACAGGCCCCAGGAAGGGCAGAGACCTTGCATCCCTTCCTGTGAGGCAAAAAATGTCACTAAAGGTGAACCAGGGTACACATTCACACCTGTACTCACAAACACAAGTATACGCACATCTGTTCACACTTCACTCCCACATATAACTACACATACATGTATTTACACACTTGTATGCTTATACTTTACATATAACCACACTCAAACACACACACTTGTATACTTATAATACCACAAACTACCACACTTATCTACACACTTTACACTTACACTCACGCACAGTTATGCCCAGCCTTCACTCCCACATACAACCACACTCTCTTACTCCCATGGACACACTTTTAAACCTTCCCAGACTCACAGAGAAACACTTTTCCTCCACACCCGCACCCTGACACTCCTATACATTCTACAGCGATAGAATTGTGAGAGCAAGTATGTGTGTGTGTGTGTTTGCATGAGTGTATGTGGGTGTGTGTTAGTGTGAGTGTATAGAAGTCTAAGTATTACAATGTGAGCATGTGTTAGTGTGTGAATGTCGATATGAGTAGAACTGTGTGAAAGTGTGTTATTGTGAGTGTAACCAGGTGAGGGTGTGTAAAAATGTGACTGTAAGCACTAATTACCATAGCCAGACTCTGGAAACAGCCAAGATGCCCTTCAGCAGATGAATGGCTAAAGAAACTGTGGTATATATACACAATGGAATATTATGCAGCCATCAGGAGAGATGAAGTCATGAAATTTTCCTATACATGAATGTACATGGAATCTATCATGCTGAGTTAAATAAGTCAGAGAGAGAGAGAGAGAGAGAGAGAGAGAGAGAGAGAGAGAATCAGAATGGTCTCCCTCATCTATGGGTTTTAAAAAAAATGAAAGACATTCTTGCAATAATTTTCAGAGACAAAACATAGAAGGCCTGAAATTTCAGCTCATGACATAAAGCTCACCATGAAGAGTGATGAATGCAGAGAAATAACTACTTTGCGAACTATCCTAACAATAAGAATGTATGAGGGAAACAGAAAACCCGTCTAGAGTACAGGTGGAGGTAGGGTGGGGAGGAGGGATATTTGGGACATTGGTGGTGGGAATGTTGCACTGGTGGTGGGGGGTGTCCTCTTATATGACTGAAGCTCAACCACAATCATATTTGTAACCAAGGTGTTTAAATAAAAAATATTATTTAAAAAATGTAACTGTAAGTGTGGGTGGAACTATGGGAATGTAAATGTGGAGCACCCCGATTCCTAACTAGGCTCCAGGGTAAGAAAAATCTCTTAGATATATCCCCCAAGTCAGATTTATTCATTACATAACAATGATTGTTGTGTCCCTGTCCCTTCTGAAATAATTTCAGATTTCCCCTAAGTGGAGCAAGAATTGCTTCTTTATTTCTTTTATTTCCACTCAATAAAGAATGTTACAAACCATTCATTAAAAATCCAAAGCTAAATTCAGCCTCTAATCCTGAGATCACCTTTTCCAGTTTCTACACTGCTTATCATAGAACCTTACTACTATCTCCTCACTGTCTAATTTTCTATAGTTTTTCATTCTTAAAAATTATATTGCCAGGGTCAGAGCAGTGATACAGCAGGAGGGTGTTTGCCTTGCACACGGCTGACCTAGAATGGACCATAGTTTCATCCTTTTACTTCCCATATGGTCCCCCAAGCCAGGAGCAATTTCTGAGTGCATAGCCAGGAATAACCCCTGAATGTCACTGGGTGTGGCCCAAAGACCAAAAAAAAAATTTGCATTGCCTCAGGCATTGGAGGGATAGCACAGCAGGTAGGGCCTTGAATATGGCCAACTCAGGTTCAATCCTTGGCATTCCATCGGGTCCCCCCAGCCTGTCACGAGTGGTCTCTGAGTGACCCCTGAGAGCAGATGGGTGTGCCCCCCCAAAACTGTATTGCATCATATGAGCATTCCCACTAACTTGTTTCAGACACAGCACCTTGTCTGGAGAATGAGAGTGATTCCAGGAAAACTGGACAGGATATTTGCATTCAACTTTGCTAAGAAGCTAGAGGTTTGAAGAGTTCAAGGCACCTAAAAAAATTTCCAAATTGAGGACGTTGGAAGCCACAATAAGTTGACCTGCAATATGCAATTATTTCATCCTGTCTAAATAAAGCTTTAATATTGGGGGAAAGATGAAAGAAAAAGAGGAGAGAGAGAGAGAAAGAGAGAATCTCACTCTTTATGCAGAGAACATCACCATCCCTCCATCTTGATCCCTAATCTCTTGCTCCATCAAAAGTTGGGAAGTTCCATTGTTCCCCACATTACCTAGCAAGATTGTGCCTTTTCTGTCACATGCCCTGCCTGGGAGAAAGGACACTGGAGCATGCAGAGAATATCTGCTATTTGGTGTAGTTGCTTCAGTGATGGGGGTGGATTCGGGCATCATGACTTTGTTCTTGAGCTTGCTCCATGGGGTGTCTACACTGAGCATCACTAACCACTCAGCTCACATTTTCTGAGTGAGGGCATGAAGTCTCCACTCTCTGCAGGGATCATTTGCTGCAAATGGAAGAGCCAAGTTGTGCTCATGGGGAACCCTATGGATACCACTTTGTTCCCAAAGCAAAAATTTGAATTGCTCATCCTGGAGAATTGTAGATCCTCCCCTTCAAAATACACTTGGGCTGGACTGACCTGAAGAATCAGAGAAGGGGCATTCTCACAGGCTGAGCCACCTGGGATCCAGGTGAGATGACCCCTCTTCTCTATCAGCAGTTTACCTGTCTGTCAGGCTTCCCACAGCTCCATCCATGATGCAGGAGGCTGGCTAGCACCCCTATCTGGCCCACGACCCCCTCACTTAGGTTCCTCTCCCTATTTGATCCACATGTACTCTCATCTTCTGGTTCCCCCATCCCATCCCAACATGATGCCTCTCTCTACTGACTGGTGATTTCTCCTTAAACATCAACCCCACATGCTGCTTATTCTTGGGTTCTGAAAGCATCTGACTGTCTATTATATTGGACTGTCTACACCGCTGATGCTATCTTCCTTCCCACCACATCTTTCTCACATACCCTAGTTCCAATAAATTCCCTCTGGTTTGCCTTCTTTAATTTGTTCTTAGACCACACCCAGTGGTGTTCAAAGGTTCCTACTGGCTCTGCACTCTAGAATCACTCCTGAAGGTGCTGGGGGAACCATATGGGATGCCAGAGAATAAACCTCGGTCAGGTGTGTACAAAGCAAACAACTCCTCACAGTATTAAGGCTCTGGTTCCTCCTCTAGTTTGTTTTTATACTTTTTTCTCTCTGGTCATCAATCTCATCTCCTTGTATACATACATAGATGAAATCAGCTAATACTTGGATCTTGTCTTGCTCCTTCACACTCATTGTGCCTCAACAAAGTCTCCTGAGCTCCTCTACTTTGGTTGCAAATGACGCCATTTTTGTTTTTTGGATAACTCTGTAATATTACACTCTGTAAACATTTCTTTATCCAGTCATCACTTGGTAGTCATTTTGGGTTATTGCCATATTTTAAATATTGTAAGTAAGCATTTTAGAAATTAAAATAATACTATGTGAAAAAACTAAGAGATAATGTGGAGGTTAAAGTGCTTGCCTTGTACATGGCTGACCTGGATTGAATCCCTGGCATTGCATAGGATTTCTCTAATAACAACAGAAGTGATACCTGGGCACAGAACAAGGGGTAAGAGCTGACTGGGCACAGGTGGCTGTGTAAAAATAAAGAAGAGAGCAAAAGCTATAAAAATATCTTCAGTCTGAAGACTGGTGACTTTCAGCCATGTTCAGAATGTGATCAGCCAATTAGCGCTGCCATCAATCCATAACCAAGTGATCAATGCCTAAGACATAGTAAATGGCATTCTCTAGTCCAAACTCAAGTGCAGTGCGTGTTATTGACTAGAGTCTTTGTGACCTGGCTGCCATTTGTTAGAAGCCACAGTGTGTGTGTGCTTGCTTAGTTCTGTCTCTGCCAGCTCTGTCTACACAGCCTGCATCCCACGGCACAATGAATGCTGTATGCGGAGACAGTTTGGATTTTGGTTTTGGTTCTGTTTCTTAATCATTTCTTCATTGAATCACTGTGAGATACACAGTTACAAAGTTATTCATGATTGTATTTCAGTCATACAATGTCCAACACCTTTCACCAATGCATATTTTCCACCACCAATGTCCCCAGTTTCCCTCCCCTGCCTGTCTCTGTGACACTTTTCTTCTCTCTCTTTCTCTGTCCTTTCTCTCCTCGTTTCTCCTTCTCTCTCTCTCTCTCTCTTTCTCTCTCTCTCTCTCTCTCTCGATCTTCTCTCTTCTCTCCCTCTTCCCTCTTCCTCACACCTCTCTCTCCTTCTTCCTCTCTCTTTGTTTTCTCTCTCCTCTCCACCCCTGATTTTCCAGCAGGGAAGAATTGATCCAACAGATCAGGTCCAAACTTTCCAATCTTTGTCTCTCTGCAAGGAAAAGGGTCTTTTCTCTGCATCAGCCACAGAATCTTGCTCTCACTCCTGAAGATGAGACCAAACTAAAACTCCCTTTCTGGGTCACCCATTCCACAGGGTGCTGTTCTTCCATTTCCAAAGCTGGAATCTCCAAGGTCCCCCTCTCAGCGGCACTCTCTGGATCTTCTAGGGCAGAAGAACCCCAAAAGCACATGATATTCGAGAGGATGTTCCTCCTCCCCATGCAAAGTGGGAGCTTCCCTCAAACAATGAGCTGACTCAGTTCCTCCCAGACATAGCCAGATACCCACACGTGTGTGGTCCATGGGGCACAGGACCACTGCCACTTTTCCTTTCCACAAGGAGAGCACACACCACACCAGGGACCTGCTTTTTTTAGTCTCCAATCAAAGTTAAGTGGTAGCGCAGGCCTTTACTAGAAGTTGCTTATTGTGCTAAAGTGATAGCACAGTGGGGAGGGTGTTTGTCTTGCATGCAGCTGGCCCAGGTTCTATCCCTGGCATTCCATAAGGTCACCAAACACCTCCAGGAGCAATCCTGGAGTGTAGAAACAAGAGGATCCCCTGAACACCACCAGGGGTGGCGCCTCTAAAAATGCAGTTACTTACTGAAAGTAAATGTAGTGAACCTGTTTTTCAAGGTGCATCCAGCTTTCTTATCTCGGCAGTAGATTCTAATTCCTTGTTATAATTGATGATGATTTATTGTCTATTTACTATGTGCCAAGAAGTACCCAGCTGCTGTCGAAACACATTACCACATTTAATCAGTATCACAACTTAAGAGTAAGATTTCTCACCAATGAAAATGGCAAAGTTCAGAGAAGTACAGTGACTTTCCAGCTGGTGGCAGAGCCCGTTTCAGCTTTCCAATGTGTGGACCTATTTCTAATTACCTAAATATCTATTTTCTTGTTAGTTGAAGATGCTATTTTTAATACTGAAAGTGTAAAGCACTGATGTGTTGTGACATTTCAGAGATTCAGAGCAGTGCCGAATTTCCTCATCAAATCCAGAAGTACTTTGGAAAGCATCATGTGCTATCTCAGAGGTAGGGACTTGCGCTGATGTAGAATGAGTCCCAGAGTCTGTGTCACAGTGGGATGTAGTTTCCTTCCCTTGATTATGCCCAGAAACATTCTCCTCCCAGAAGCTCTAGGTGGAGAGCAAGACTTGAGGGACACTGGAGTAGAGTGAGGGGAGTGAGGGGACATCCCCAATGCCCAGCCACAATGACTTCTATCTGCTACCCTCCTCCCCTTTTATCCCCCTGAGAATTCATCTTTCAGTCTACAAGCCAGCACCATGTCAAGAAAATCCCTCAGCCTTGGTCATTTTGTTTCTTCTCAATGAGTAGTTGGATAGGCGGTCAATGTGTGCAACCCGGGAGTGCTGTGGCCTCTGGTCCCCAGCCAAGCATCTTCCTCACATACCTGCACTGCTATAATAGAACTGACAAGATGATGGGGTGCTCCTAAAGATCCCCACAAAATCCCACCTTAGACCACTTCTTGGTCACCAGAGGACTGTGTGCCTCATATTGGAATTTAGGACTAGCAGGCCTACTGCTGCCACCATGTCTGAGAGTCTCCCATCTTGGCTGATGTGTGTGATAGCCATGTGAGTCTCTCTTTCTGTCTCTCTCTCCCTGTCTCTCTCCCTCCCTCCCTACTTTACTCCTCCCCCCTTCTCTTCTTCTCTTTCACTCTCACTGTTGCTCAGCATGGCATTGGCTCTCCTTTCCTTGAGGTTGAGTCAGCTCAAAAAGAGGTTTTGGGGGTTTTTTTGTTTTGTTTTGTTTTGTTGGCCACACCTGGTAATGCTCAGGGGTTACTCCTGGCTATGCGCTCAGAAATCACTCCTGGGCTGGGGAACCATATGGGACACCAGGGATCGAACCCAGGTCTTTCCTGTGTCAACTGCATGCAAGGCAAATGCCCCACTGCTGCTCTATCGCTCTGGCCCTCAGAAAGAGAATTATAAGCAGACTCCACACTTGGCATATGGATGGCTGGGATGCTAGTACCAGGCTCTGCCTGGTCCCCCAGGTTCCTCCAGGATCCAACCTGAGCAGAGGGTTAGAGCAGTACAGCAGGAGGGATTACTGAGCATGCCAGGAGTGATCCCTGAGCTCAGAGTCAGGAGTAAGACCTGAGTACCACCAGGAGTGGCTCTAAAACAAACAAACAAAACTCATCAAACTGAAAAGCAAACCATCTCCAGCTGATGGCCCAGATTTGTGACAAGAATTAGTCTCTCAATTCACACAACAGCAGTCTCCCAAGGGTGCAGTTCCTATCTCTGTCTTTTGTTAGTCTTAATATTCATGTTTTTACATTGTTTTGTTTTATTTTATTTTATTTTTTGTTTGTTTTTTTGGATCACACCCGACTCACTCAGGGGTTATTCCTGAGTGTGCTCAGAAACCACTTCTGCCTGGTTCGAGGGATGGCATATGGGATGCCGGGATTTAAACCACAGTCCATTCTGGGTCAGCTGTGTGCAAGGCAAACACCTTACCACTGTGCTATCTCTCCAGCCCCTATGTTTTTTTAAATGGTATATGTTCATAACTTTATTCCTTTACATAAATATTCAAATACATAATAATATAAATTTTATATTTGTATATATTTCTTAAATTAAAATATATTAAACAGAAAATATGTTTGTGCATGTGCTATATCATACAGGTGATATATATTAAAGAAAGAGCATATACACAAATATTTGGCTCAAAGCAAAAATGTGAACATTAGGGGAAAAAGGCTCTTAGTAATTTTTTAAATAGGTAATTGTAGTTAAAACTAAATTATGATGGGACCAGAGAGATAACATGGAGGTAGAGCATTTGCCTTGATGGCAGAAGGACAGTGGTTCGAATCCCGGCATCCCATGTGGTCCCCCAAGCCTGCCAGGAGCGATTTTCGAGCATAGAGCCAGGAGTTACCCCTGAGAGTTGCAGGGTGTAACCCAAAAACAAAAAAACAAAACAACCTAAATTATGAGTGGCCAATGTATGGGCTCCTAGAAGTCCAGTCATAGAGCAGACAACAGAGGATGACAATGAGCATGAGAGGCTGCAGCCCAACACTGTTCCTTGCAACTGCTACCCTTGAGTCTGTTTCCTTCCCTGTGGCTTCCAGCTGAAAGCAGGATGCAGCATCTTCCCTCCCTCTCAGTCGCAGACCAAGCAGGAAGAGGTACTGTGCCTACTCCCTCAGCAGCCCATGAGCTCTGAGGGGTCTGGATCCTTTCCTCATCCACCAAGCCCCTTTCTAAACTCCCCCTTTATTGTCAGCACCCAAATGCATCTCAGAAACAGACAATGTGGACAGACTGTGTAAATAGGTAAGAAATCACATGATTAACTATGTATTTTTTGGAAAATATTTAATGGGACTCTGATTGGAGCCATAGCTTGAGTATCATAGATCTGTGACATCTGCGAAGTGCTAGGTCCAGAAGGGAGAGGAGAGGACAAGAGATAGGCTCTGAGCACATGAAATAACCCACTCCCTGAAATGGGAAGATGAAACAACCCCTTTTCTGGAGAAGGGGGCATTTCATCTTAGCTTCAGTGGAAAAAAATTAAATTCTGGTGCATAGAGATGGAGCAAAAGGCACTTAAGAGAGCTAGTCCATAAAAATGAAACCAGAAGCTCAAACTATGGTTAGGATTAAAGAAGAGAAATGAATTCTGCTCACTGTAGTTTAAAAAAAAAAGTGAGGAGACTGAAATAGAGAAATTCAACCCATAATGTTCCATTCCATCCAGAACATCAGAGGCTGGGAGATTGGTTCTGAGATCTAGGATCCATCCTTTGGACACAGAGGTATCCATATAAGTGCTTTTATTGGGGGACAGGGGTCATGCCCAGAACCCATCCCAGTTTCACTTTTGCAGGATTGAAAGAGTTGAAGGTAGAACAGTTAGAGAGGAGGCTCCTTGGGAGAAGTTGGTGAGACAGACAAGAGAGCATTATAGGGGCATGATTATGAGCAGCAAAAGGCCCCCAGAAAGACCATCAAGGAGAGAACAGGGACATGAGATGGCACTTATAGGACAGAAGGAGGACACAGAAGTGAGTATATTAGGCAGGGAGAGATGGCCAGTGTTGGACTCAGGGAGGACACACTTGGTGAGGGCTGGAAGAAAACATGATCAATGCTGGGATTCACATAACCAAACATCAAACTTAGGGATTTCATATATGTCAGTCTCACTGTAGCCTGGACTACCTTTCTAGCCAGCCACTGTTTATCTGTATTTTTTTAATTTATTCAAACCAGTCTTGAATACATTAAACCAATCTCTTGTTTTTGTTGGTTTTTAGTTTTCAGTATCCAAGTCTTCACTTCTTGGTGAATTTTATTCTGAATTATTTGATACTACTAATGCAGTTTACTACTAAGATATTTATAATTTTCCTTTTCAGGTTATCAATAGTTGAGTCTATAAACACAATTGATCTATTTTTTTGTGATGGTTTTTATTAAAACAAAAAAGAGAGAGGGGAAAATGGTCAGCGCTTGATTCATGGCAGGAGCAGACAGACTGGCCTGGCAGATGTGGATTATAAGAATATAGAAAAGAATTTTAAAACAGTAGAAAATAAAAATTAGAAGAACTTACATGGCTTCAGATCTTCCTTAGGTAACCTGGTTTATGTAAAAGGGCAGACAATTTGTAGCCCAACAAGATGCTCAAATAGCAGGGTAAGGAGTGTCTTTTGTTCATTTGAGAGTGACCTTGGCACTAAGCAGTACTCAAGGCCAACCGACTTCTCTTGTGGGGTTGTGGACGGACATGAAGGCCAAAGATCCCCTTTCCTTGCCTAATGTAGCAGAAGAGTGGAAGGGCCTATGGGGGCAGTCAATCTTTGTTCCCTCCACACATGGGGGCTGATTTCCCAGAAAGGAGCATCTGGGAACACCATTTACCATGATGGCAACACCATCTTACCAGGCCCAGAACCTGGAGTACATCACACACAGTCCTGCATTCATTTCAAGGTGTGCTGCAGCAAGGAGAGGATGGAACCAGTGCCAAGTCAAGCTTAGGGACCTAGCAGTAAAGAGTAGAGGTCAGTGAAGATTAGGATATGGGACTGTCAAGAGGGATACTGCTTTATTGCATCAGGAAGGCCCTAGTAAGAGGATTAGAATGAACACTCTCTCCACCACCCTCACTGGTCAAGCTCAGAGCCACAGGTGAGTGAAGATGTAGGCATTGAGGTGGGGGAGAGGCAGGGGAAATGCTGGAAAGAGAACGCCACACATCTTCTGTGCTGGGCATCAACGTGCCCTGTAGTAAGGTTTAAGGGCACAGCAAAAGTGAAGTTTCTCAAAATACCAAGAAGGCTGGCATCCAGAGAACAATATCAGAACATTTGGTGGCCTCTGCAGAAGGAAGCAGAGAAAAAGCAAAGCTGGTGGCTGGTGGTGACAAAGCAGGGGGAAGAAGTAGGCACGCCCAGGAAAGGGGAAAGGAGAAAGGAGTTTGGGCCCTCCAGCCCGAGTACAGCTGGGCTTCTCTATCCTGGTAGAAGCCTCTAGAAAGGACAGGGTGCATCTGCAGACATCCATTCTCTGTCCTACCAGTCCTTGCTCCTCTGTGACTCCCAGATAACTTAGTCATTGGGCTCCCATCCCCCCAACATTCAAGACAGGCACTTTGTCGCTTCGTTTCTGTTTTATCTGTGTGTATCATTAGCATGGAACGCATGATGTTACAACAAACGTATAATTGATGACTTAATGGGCCGAATTTAAATTCAAGTAATATTTCCATTCATCTAAAAGCTATCCCTTAAAAGTCTCTAAAATGGATTTATAGGGGGAGATTTCAACATAACTCAGCTGAGAATCTCCTCTGAATAATAACACTGAGGACTATGGTTTCACTTACCCGCTTTGGATCAGCTCAGATCTCACTTCCTCTAGATGAGATGCCAAATCCAGCATCACAACCCCCAACCCTGTGAGGCTTTAGAATCGGCACCTTCACAACAGGAGAAAAATCCTGAGGAAAGTTTAGACAAAGGCAAGGCCCAGATTCACACAGTGTCTGGCTGGCCCGGAAGAATGGGCAGGGAGAGATGGGTGGGGGGTATATGTGGCCATAGACAGAGTTTCTGTCTGGAGACCCTCTCTTTGGTGGGCTACAAGCCTCAGGAAAACTCACCCTACCAACACTAGATGCATTTCCTAGATCTGCTGGGACATATCAATGCAGCTTTGGGGGACTAAAATGCAGGAATCCAGAGGCTCCTGGCCTGAAGTTCCACTACTCACCTCACACCGCCCTCATCCTCCTAGTTTTAGTCATGACTCTCTTGTTATGTGATTTTCAATGTTACCTTTGGCATGTCCTGGAGATATAGGGTTGGTCTCAGTTGAGAAGAGTTGTTCCAATCTAATCCAGTCTGTCTTCAAATTTATTTGCTGGGAGGTTGGGCCACACTCAACACTGCCCAGAGATTACTCCTGGCTCTGCACTCAGAAATCACTCCTGGCAGGCTTGGGGGATCATATGGGATATGGGATGCTGGGATCAAACCTAGGTAAGCCATGTGCATGACAAACACCCTCCCTGCTATGCTATCGCTCTGGCCCCCATGTCTTCATATTTCTTTAGTGACCCTGATGCCACTCTCAGGTCATGTCTGTTCCAGTGTAGATTCAACCAGGACCATAGTTTTGAGAATGAGCAGTATGAAGGGTCCCACCACATGACAGGCTTTGTTTGATTTCACCAGTTCTGACTGCTGAATATTGCTGTCTCACCTCTGAATGTTCTTTGCTATTAAGGTTACTGGAAATAAATACCCTAATTCTAACATTTGTCCCACCACACACCCCACTTTTGATGACTGTCTCAGAATTCATTCATGAGTTTATTCATGTGTCTGTTCACTTTTGCAGATCAAGATGGTCAATTGCAGTTGTTGACTTGCTTCAATGTAATGGAAAAGTAGAGTGACATGGGAGATCATCAGTACTTGTCAATAGTCAAGTTTCACTATTCTGAGAGATTGTATCTGGAAATGACCTCAGAGGACCCACTTCCTTCATCAGTGGCAGAACTGTATCCAGTTGGCTTAGTACCATTGGTCCTCAAACTATGGCCAGCGGGCCACGTATTGTTTTTGTTCCCATTTTGTTTCTTCTCTTCAAAATAAGATATATGTAGCATGCATAGGAATGTGTTCATAATTTTTGTTCTTACTATAGTCCAGCCCTCTAACGGTCTGAGGGACAGTGAACTGGCCCCCTGTTAAAAAGTTTGAGGACCAATGGCTTAATCCATCACTTGTTGGGAGAAGATTCATGCCAATGTTTATTGACACTGCTTTTATTCCCCTTCCTAATGGACTTATCTTTGGTTTATAATTTTACTGCATTTTACAGGTACAACTTAGAACCTCTGCATATGTTTAAGGATCATTACATCCACCCACTTCTTTATAAAAATAGGATTTTTTTCATGGTGTTCAATGAAACTTAAAAAAGTTAAACTCTTTATAGCATTTATCAAAAATGGAAAAAATAAAATAAAAATGGGTTTATTTTGTCTTTATGTCTGAAAAAGCTAGCGACCTTTCATATTTTTTTCTTTTGCGAAAATGCCATCTTTGTTCTTCCATTTTTCTACTGGTGTGTTCATCATTATAAACTTGATTTGGAAACCTTTCTATATCAGGGAATTAGCTTTCTCTGTTTACCTAATTTATTTTGTTGATTTGATTTTGGTGATTTATCTCTAAATGATCAACCTGTAATTTCCCCGTGATTAGAACAACCTTCTTCCTCTCACTTAAAATGAGGTAAAAGAAAAATCTGTTTTTTTCCTTCATTGTGTGGGCTTTTAAAACATTGAATTGTTGGAAATTTATTTTCCAGGGCAGTCCACATTATGAAAAGTATGCATGGAAGGCAATTTTCTTTCAACAGATAACAAGCTTGGTGGTGCATTGATTGAATTTACTTCCCAATTGCTCTGAAATGTCAAAGGAGCCTGTGGTGAAGGATGGGCGCTGCTAGCTCAGACGGGCAGGCTCTGTTTCTCACGGGGAACCTGGCTTACCGCTCACCCAAGACTACAAAGCAAAATGGAGCGTGAAGGAAGCACATGGAGGAGGAAACACTATTAAAAAGAAGCGCCAGGCTATCAACAGTGACGAATCAGAAACAGCAGCACAGAACTACCAACAAAAGCTGTGTCTAGTCTCCAAAGAAAACTAGCTAATGACCAGTCGACACTTGAAAAAGGGGATTCCTCCATCACCCCATCACTGAGAGCCAGGAAAAGGCAAATCAAAACAACAGTGATGCATCTGCCCACGCAGTGAGACTGGTGCATGTAAGTTAGTAGAAACAGCCAGTGCTGGCAGGAGCCAAAGGAATCTCTTCCTCTGTGGGTGAGACTATCACTTGGAAAAACTGGGTGAGGGGGCATATATCAGAAACTGAAAAATGAAGCTTTCAGATGACCATCAATCATGATGCTGTTAAGCATCTGCCCCCAAGATGTTATTTCGAAATATATTTGCAGGGGCCAGAGTGATAGCACAGTGGTAGAGCATTTGCCTTGCATGTGTCTGACCCAGGACAGACCTGGTTCGATCTCTGGCATCCCATATGGGACCCCAAGCCAGGAGTTATTTCTGAGCTCATAGCCAGGAGTAATCCCTGAGCAAAAACCAAAAACCAAAAACCCCAAAAACCAAAAAAAAAAAAAAAAAAGTGCATACCTATATGCATATCTTCATGGCATTGGTGTTCGCCAAAGTCAAGATTTGGTAATGACCCAAGTGCTCAGGAACAGTTGAGTGGTTAAGGAAACAAGTAGATCCACACAATGAGATTCATGCACCAGAAAGGATGAGATTTATTGTTTCATGGATGCAGCCTCCAGTTCTCACTGAAAGCAGCTGTTTCGAGTTGGGGCAGGAGCGAGCCCAGAGTTTAGGAGGAGCACAGGTCTTCATGCCCCAGACCCAGTTCCATGCCTGTCCCCAAATGCTTCCAAGTATTATTGCAAACAATCTCTGAGCACTGGGCTGGGAGTAGCTGTGCAGCACCTCTGGGTATGGCCTCAGTGATCCCCAGCAGCAAAGAGTGAGAGAAGCTCACTGCATGGCTAGGCCCAAGCACTGATCCAGTGGCCAGGATAGCCAGACATGACCCTGGGCCCCCTCAGCGTTATTTGGGAAGTTCCACAATAAATAAGATTTAGAGATACACTCTATGAGGCTGCAGAGAACTTAGCAAGTAGGGTACTTGCCTCATATGTGACTAACCTGGGCTTGATCCCCAGAATCTCTCCAAGAGTGATTCCTGAGTACACAGCCTGGAGTAAGTCCTGAGCACTGCAGGTTGCAAACCCGCCCCCCACCCCACCCCCCCGCCAAAAAGAATGATGTAAGCCAAAAGGGTACAAGTTAGTGGAAGTGCTAGGCGTTCCCTATCTCGGGTGAACTGACTGCAGCAGCATTTATATCATCCAAGTAACATAAAACAAAACAAAACAAAAAATGGGATAAAATCGGGAGAGACCATAAAGATGATCAAGTCCTTGGAACCAGAGCTGTCAGTGGGACACGCACCATGGTGTTCAGAGCTACAGCTATGCAGCACCCTCCTATTTAGATATTTGCTGAAAGATAATCCTGCTATTGGTTATCTTTAATTATTAAACACCTTGTCCCCCCAAATGAAATGCAAACTGGTTTTCTGGATGATAGGCTGTCATTAACTTACGTAGCAAAATGATCCTGAGAATGATCTAGCATGAAAAGGGGGGAAATTATGTGGTTCTCTATAGTGAAGCAGTCAAAGGAGACAAGGTGACACGAGATAGGGCACCCCCACCCCCGCTCCTCCATATCAGACCTTGATTAAGGCAGCTTGTCCTCAAATAAAGTTTCTGCAGGCCCTTGGGGCTGGAGAGATAGCATGGAGATAAGGCGTTTGCTTCTCATGCAGAAGGTTGGTGGTTCGAATCCCAGCATCTCATATGGTTCCCTGAGCCAGCCAGGAGCGATTTCTGAGCATAGAGCCAGGAGTAACCCCTGAGCACTGCCAAAACAAAACAAAAACAAAAACACTAAAACAAACAAAAAAAAAAACAAAACCAAAAAATATGTGGTTCTCAAAATAAATTTTTCCTTTGGAACATCCCAAATAAAAAAGTTTAGTATTTTAGTGAAGAAAAAAAAAAATAAAAGTTTCTGCAGGCCCAGTGCCAACAGCCAGGGAATGACTCGGCACATGGTCTCTGGCTTGGATTCCCTCCTACTGCACCCTTTGCTCTGGTCCCCCGACAGGCTGGCGGGCTCACTCCATTCTGGGGAGTGTGGGTTGTGACTGCCCCATCCAGGGCACAAAAGCCATGCATCATTCTCTTCGGGACAGAAGACTCCAGTGCTTCAAGCTGGAGCAATAGCACAGCAGCAGGGTGTTTGCCTTGTATGCTGCCAACACAGGAAGGACACTGGTTCGATTCTTGGCATCCCATATGGTCCCCCGAGTCTACCAGGAGTGATTTCTGAGCACAGGAGTAACCCCTGAGTGCCGCTGGGGTGACCCAACCCCCCCCCAATAAAGAAGAAGACTCCAGTGCTGAGCAAAGGCAGGGGTGAGGGAATCTAGTCTGCAGGAACCAGCAGGATTTCTGTTCCTCTCATAGGCTGCCTGTCACCTCTCTGGACCCCCTGCCCAGGAACCTTCATTCCCACCCCCAGATGCCACCCACCTACCCTCACATACACACATTGGCCTGAGCCTCCATTTTCCACAAAATATTATACATCCATTGACTTGTTCCTCTGTTGCTGATGATAATGTTCTTCAGTGAAGCCTTAAGAGAGGTGGAGGGTCCGGCCAGCATCAGGGGTCTTAGTCGCCATCTCTTGGAAAAGAGAAGGGAAAGGATGCATGCCTGTGCTTCAGGGTCTCGCTGCCTTCCAAAAATTCCTCCTTGTTTTCTGTAGCTGAAGACGGGCTCACCTCTCCCACCTTAGTCTCCCTACAAAATCTCCTGCTTGGAGTTCCTGAACCAGATGGGAGGGCCCAGAACTGACTTGATATTCCCACCAGCATCAGCCAATCTTGGATTGCCTTCTTTCCCTTTCAGTGGGTTCTTATTTCCCAACAGTAAAACAACGGGGTCATCAAAAGTCTCTGGAGGAGGCTGGAGAGATAACATGGAGGTAAGGTGTTTGCCTTGCATGCAGAAAGACTGTGTGGCTCCTGGCATCCCAGGAGCGATTTCTGAGTGGAGAGCCAGATTTCTGAGTGGAGAGCTCAGGGGTTACCCCTGAGCGCTGCCAGGTGTGACCCAAAAACCAAAAACCAAAACAACCCCCCCCAAAAAAAGAAAAACAAAAACAAAAACAACAGTCTCTGGAGTTGGGACCAGAGCAATAACACAGCGAGGAGAGTGTTTGACCTTGCCCACTGCCAACCCAGGTTTGATTCCCTGGCATCCCATATGACCCCCCCCCAAAACTTGTCAGGAGTAATTCCTGAGCAACAGAGACGGGAGTAACCCCTGAGCTCAGGTCACCAAGTTTGTTTCCCAAACAAAAACAAAACAAATAAAAGCAAACAAAAAAGTATCGAGTCTAATAACATTCACGTTCTTTTTATGCTGAGTTGTGCTGGGAGATGTGAACTTTGGGAAGGTCGTCACTGGTTAAAGCTGTGGAAGGTAATGTATGCATCCTGTGGAGTGGAGTTCAAGGACTGGGGATGGTCCTGTCTTTGGAGAGAAATCATAGCTGATAAATAAAATGATAGACTCCCGAAGGCAGAGCTCCAAAGAACAGGCTTGAGCCAAAGGTTTGGGCAAATTTAAAGCAGGAAAACACTGATTGGGGAAGTTCACTCATGTTCTCTACTGCAAGGGAAGAGAGATACTAAGGGGTGTTGCTTGTCCTCAAACATGGCAGCACAGTGCAGGTTTCTTCGGAGTTAGGAGAAGGGCTAGAGTGGATTCCACCGTGGTACCTAGCCGCCCTGGCACAATCCACCACTCTCCCTCAGCCCTGTCCTCCAGCATCTACTCACTCCTATGCATCCTATTCCCAGCTCATCACGACCATCTCCTGTTTCCCTTCCCTTGGGTTACCTCAATCTCTTTCCAATATGAGAAGCCCCATGCCAGGAGGGCAACAGCCTTACAATGGCCTTGTCAAATCCAAAGGTTGATGGGACAAAGCATGAAGAAGGCATCTGAAGTCCTTCTGGAACATTCCATGAGAAATCCTATGTCTACCTAGTTGATGGTGCTCATGACCTACAGTCCACAGCATTGGTGGCCTGAGAATCGCCTCAGGAGACTTGAGGAGAAAAAAAAAAGCTAGTTTGGGGCCAGAGAGATAGTACAGTAGGTAGAGCATTTGCCTCACATGTGGCCAACCAAGGTTGAATTCCTGGCATTCTATATATCATATAGTCTCCAGGCACCACAAGGAATGACACCTGAGCATAGAGCCAGGAGTAACCCCTGAGCATTGCTGGGTGTGGTATGACCCCCAAACAAACAAAAATAAAATGCAATAAAATAAAGAAGTAACAAGGAAAGTGAACAATCATCTTATACTCACTTCAAGAAAAATTTGCATTTCCAAATGCTAAAAATAGGCATTTCTGTCTAACTTCAGCTCAGTTCTCTCTGAGGGATTCTCTCTAGAAGAATTTTATTTTGGGTGCCACAATTCCTTCCTGCTGTCCCCAGAGCAATCTGGCTTTCTTCAGAAGTTCTGGTACCTGTCAGAGCACAGGCTTTGGATGAGGCACAGTCTGACTGCCAGAAAACCAGGGTGTTTGCACAAGCTCCAGCTCAGGAAATTAAGGCAAGAAAATGGGATTTTCATTCGCCACAATGAGAAAGTGAACAATCTGTGCTAGGAAGCCTGCACCTCGGAGTCCTTTTTTTTTTTTTTATTTGGTGATATTTTATTTTTTTTAATTTAATTTTTATTTTGATCATAGTGGCTTACATATTGTTGACAATAATATTTTAGGTACATATTTACAAAAAATCAGGGGGGGTTTCCATCACCAATTTGTCCTCTCTACAACTCCGTTTTTGTCCTACCTCCCATATGCTCTTCCCTCACCCCTAGGGCTGCCAGAATATGTTGTTCCCTCTGTATCTAGCCTAATACTTAGTAGTCTTGCACCTGTTTGGTCCTGGTGCCTCCCTTATTTCCCCCTCTAACTGGGGGGCAGGACTAGCTAGTTCAAGTTACGTGGTTTTGTTTGAAGAAGGGAATAGTAGTAAACTGGGGTAAAGGTCTAATACGCAGAAAATAAGCAGAATTCTTCTAGAGGGTCTCATCCTCAGTTAGAGAGTCGAAGGAGAAAAAGGTGAAACACTTCACCAGTTCAAGCATGTTCCTTGCAAGTGGCCAGCCCCAGCACATCTGGGAGGGGCTGAGCAATGTTTGGTATGACCCACGCTCAACTCTGCATCCCCCAAATAGAAACCCATTCTCATGGCCTCTCTTACTCTTTATTTCCCACATCTTAGCTATTGAAGGCAGCACTGCAGTGCACCTAGGTATGCTTACATCCTTTTCAATTAATGTTTTGGGGGACATGTGGGTGCCCAGAAGTGGATCAAGGGGAAAATTCTCCCTCATTCTTTCGGTGACAGTTGCACAAGAGCTGGTAGCTTCTATAGCCAAAGTCCTGTCCTGAGTAATCTCACAGGTTCTGGGATTGAAATGCTGGATTAAGAGTTTGTATATGTTGGGGCCAGAGCGCTACCACAGCGGTAGGGTGTTTGCCTTGCACGTTGTTGACCCAGGACGGATCCCAGTTCGATCCCCGGCATCCTATATGGTCTCCCAAGCCAGGAGCGATTTCTGAGCACATAGCCACAAGTGACCCCTGAGAGTAGCCCCTGAGCGTCATTGGGTGTGGCCCAAAAAACAAAACAACAATAACAAAAAAGTTTGTATATGTAGACCCTGAGCAATAGTGCAAGGGGGAGGGTGTTTGTGTTGCATTTTACTGCCCCAAATTTAATCCCCATCCCCTCCTGCCAGGACTTACTTCTGGCTCAGAGTCAGGAGTAAACTCTAAGAGTCAACAGGTGTGCCCCCCCCCAAAAAAAAATAAATAAAAAGTTTGTCTATTTGGTATTCAGAAGGAGCTGCCTACTTGTTTTCCAAATCAAGTGTGGTGGATTTTTTTGTTTTGTTTTTTTTTGGGCCACACCTGGTGATGCTCAGGGGTTACTCCTGGCTATGCGCTCAGAAATCGCTCCTGGCTTGGGGGACCATATGGGACGCTGGGGGAATCAAACCACGGTCTGTCCTAGGCTAGCGCCAGCAAGGCAAATGCCTTACTGCTCTATGCCACTGGTCCAGTCCCCAAGTGTGGATTTTACATCTCCCCACCTCCTGCAATGCCTGGCCAGGCTGGGCCTTTCCCCCTCACCAGTGGGGTCCTATCTCAGAGTCTCTCTGGGTGCTGGGCTCAGCCATCCCCCCCCCCCCCCGTCATGTTCACAGAACTGCTATCTGAATCTTTGGCAAATGACTTTTCTAAGTCTTCTACCCACCTGGGTAGGTGACTTTACCCTCTCCTGGGTGCTCATAGGCCTCTGTCTACTGGATATATCAACCTCCTATACACAGTGCCTAGACGGTTTTAGTTCGTTTGTTTTGGAGCCGCACCTCATGGTGCTTAGGGGTTACTTCTGGCCCTGCTCTCAGGGGTCATTCCTGATGGTGCTCAGGGGACCACAGGGGGTTGCGGGGATCAGACCTGGCATGGCCATATACAAGGCCAATGCTCTCCTCACTGCACTATTGGCTTGGGCACCAGCACCTATCTTTCTGCCTGCTTTTAGCTGCCTGTTTTTTCCCCTTTGCACACAAACACTTGCTCAATTTTTCGAGAGCCATTTAAGCTTATCACCTAATTGTTTCAGGGCTGACCAACAGATGAAGGCCACAGCCTCTCCAGCTGTAAGTAGAGTTTTTGTCTGTGGGATACAGGATCTCCCCTGCAGAACTTAGGGCTCTGGGGGAGACCCTGCTTAGCTGATAGTTCCGTGCTTGACAGATGGTGCTGGGCTGATGATGCTGGGGCCCTAAAGACCAGGCCCGCAGTGCTCAGGGAGCCAAGGGCAAAACTCCTGGGATTGTGTGGTGTGTGGTACAGCATAGGAAAGACTTGTGGGCAGTAGGATTGGGGAGTAAGTGGTGAACAGTATGACCCAGGATCAAGAGGCGACTGACATCATAGGACAGACAAGAGAGGAAGACAGCAGATCTGAGGATTGAGTAATTGAGGATTGGGTAATTGAGATTGAGGATTGGGCAGACTGTAACTCAGTCTGCCCAGGGATTGAACAGAGGATGGCAGGCCCAGGATTCAGAGGTGGACAGCAGGCCTCTTTGATGTGTTTTGTTTGGGGCCACACTTGGTGGTGCTTAGTGGATACTATTGGCTCTGCTCTCAAAGGTCATTCTTGGCAGAGCTCAGGGTATTTTATGGGATTCCAGGGATTAAATCCAGGTTGATCACCTACAAAGCAAATGCTTCTCCTCACTGTGCAATTGCTCTGGCCCCAGCAGTTGTTCTTTCTCTCCCTAAAGTGCAGCTATTCTGCTATTCTCAGTTTATCCTGTGTGTGTGTGTGAATGTGTGTGTGTGTGTGTGTGTGTGTGTGAGAGAGAGAGAGAGAGAGAGAGAGAGAGAGAGAGAGAGAGAGAGAGAGAGAGACAGACAGACAGACAGAGACAGAGAGACAGTGACAGAGAGAGCAGGGGTTTTATGTCCAAGACAGTGCCCCTCTCCTACTGCAGCTGACTCCACCTGGAATGTGAGGGGGCTGTGCACAATGAGGGGTTCCACACTGACACTCCAGACCTGTAAGTGACATTTTGCAACCTAGTGCCATCCTGGCTCTGACTGAAGCTAACCTGCTTTTGCAACAATAATTCTGGGGGTGACTTCTCCCCCTTACAAGAGGGGGTACTCCTGCTCAAATGTTCACAAAAACGGGGGGTTGAAGCGATAGCACAGAAGATATGGTGTTTGCTTTTTGTGCAGCTGACTGAGGTTCCATCCCTGGCATCTCATGTGGTCCCCAGAGCCTGTCAGTAGGGATTCTTGAGCACAGAGCCAGGAGTAACCCCTGAGCTCCCTCCAGTGTGGTCCAAAAACAAAAATAAAACAATTTACAAAAGAAACCCAAAAAGGAAACAAACAACAGATTACCATAAAGCCCCTCCCTCCATTTGACAAGAACCCAGCAAGAGATGATTGGGATTGTGGGGCAAGGGCGACCCAGGCCAGCATTCCCCATGGGGATAGGTGACAGACTCATGCTCTGCACACAGGGGCACAGAGTCAATTAGCAACGTCAAGCAATTTGGACCCATGGACACTGTTTCTAGAGTGAGCAGAGGCCCCTGTCCGAGCCCTGCACTGCACTAGGGGCCCTGGCTCCATGCTCTCTGCTTCCTGGAACTGAAAATGGGTTTATGCTGAGGGGGTGACCCGCTCTGAACCCTCAAAGTGCTTCCTTTCCAAGCAGTGATCACTAAGGGTAAGTGCAGATAAAAGTTTTTGTTCTTGTTAAAACAACTGCACAGGGGTTGGAGAGACAGTACAGTGGGGAGAGCATTTGCCCTGTACAAGGCCGACCTGGGTTTGATCTCCTGCATCCCATATGGTCCCCCAAGCTTGCCAGGAGTGATTTCTGAGTGCAAAGCCAGGAGTAACCCCTGAGCACCACCAGCTGTGTCTCCCCTCCAAAAAACAAACCAACATAAAAACCCCAACAAAACAAACCTGCACAACTCCCTTTAGAAGTTGGAACAGTTTAAGACAAAAGAAATCAGACAATTCTTGACAGCTCTGTTTTAGTATCACAGGTTTTATTTCACATATTAGAGGTTGGAGCATTTGAAAAAAATTTCAAGGAGGCATTTGGATTGCAGAGTAAACTTTACTTATTTTACATAATATTTAGAGTAAACAAACAAGTGCACAGCCGGACTTAGGTTAGACGTAATGTATTTAAAGAACAGGGCCAGAGATAGTTTGGTGAGTTCTGGTGCTTACCTTGCACAATGCTGTCTCAGGTTTGATCCCCGACACCCTCTCTATTCCTCTGAGCAGCACCAGGACTGATCTCTGAGCACAGAGCCAAGAGTAAACCCTGAGAACCCCCAAATGTGAGCCCCAAACCAAAACAAACAAAAGAAAAAGAACAGAGACTTGGCTTGAGACTTCAATAAACAGATTGAGAACTGAGTGTTTAGGGCATAGAGGCCAATTCCCATACAACATGGTGCCCTGAGCACTAGCAAGACTGTTCCAATTCTCTCCCTGAAGCCTAAAGCAAAAGAAATAGGCCTGGGTTTGTGGCAGCGGCCAAGTGTTCTGTATGGGGAAAAGACAATGTCAGATGGGATTCGTCCACTGTAGCATCAGTTATCAATGTGTGATGAAAATATTGGGGAGAATCTGGAAGCCCACCATTCCTGGCCCAGAGCCCTCCCAAGTCCACCTTGTAGGTTCAGAAAACTGAGCTCTTCGGAAGAATTGAGAGTCTCACAGAAAACTCACTGGATCAAACAACCAACTGAATGGGGAAGTGGGGCCGAGTGGGAGTGGCAGATGGAAGGGGACTGATCATGGTGAGCTGGTGCCCAACCCTTCAGATCTAAAATTAAATTGTGCTGACCCAGAGTTTGACTCTGAATTGGGATTCAGAGTAGAATCCGTTGGCCCAGGGTTCAACTGTGGATTCAAATTCAAAGTAAACCCACTGATCCAGGATTATCCTGGCTTTGAATTCAAAGTAGAATCAGCTGAACCCCAGGGTTAGACTCTGGATTGGGATTTGGAGTAGAAATCAACTGATCCATGATTACTCTGTGTTTGAAGATAGAATAAAATCAGCTGATTCAGGATTTGACTGTGAATTCTGGGTAGAAATCACTTGACTCAGAGTCCTTGCAGTCAACGGTGGTTCCTTCTTCATGCAGACGAGGGCTGATCTAATTGATCTTTATGTCCCCCTAAGTCCCTGAGGAGGTGAGTGTGGGCGAGGGGAGATCGCACACCCTGGCTGGGTCTGTGAAGGGCAGAGCCCAAGGACAGCAAGGCCCACACCCGCATACCCCTGTCCTGTAACTGCCACTCCAATGGGTTGAGTCACGCCAGTCCCAAATCTAGATCAAAGAATACTTGTCCAGGGCCAGTGCCCCACTTAGTGTTTAGGTTCTACCCCCAGAGAAGGAGGTCATCCAGAAAGGGCAGGAAGTGGCTCCCTGGGCAGCTCAGAAGCTGCTGACCCCAACATGCAGAGCAAGAGTGGCCAGTCTGGGGCCAGGAGTAATTTCTGAGGGCAGAGCCAAGAGTAATCCCCGAGTGCCACTGGGTGTGCCCCCCCCCCCAAATCAAAAGTGATTGGTTTCCAGACGGGCCTGAGTTCAACCCAGGAAGGAGGCCAGTTCTCTTAACAATGTTGTGGGTATTGAGTCACAGGTGTAGGGAGATCCTTTTTTTTTTTTTTTTTTTAACAATAAAATTTTCTTTATTTAAGCACCATGGTTACAGAAATATTCATAGTTGGGATTCAGTCAAGAATGTACCACCCTTCACCAGTGCAACTTTCCTGCCAATGTCCTCCATTTACCTCCCACCCCTACCCCCTGCCTGTCTTTAGGACAAGCATTCTCTCTCTCTCTCTCTCTCTCTCTCTCTCTCTCTCTCTCTCTCTCTCTCTCTCTCTCTCTCTCTCTCTCTCTTCCCCCCCACCTGCCTTTTAACAATGTAGTTTGAATTGTCAACGAGGGGGTGCCATTCAGCATTCCCTTTCAGCATCCAGTTCTTGTCCAGAGTGACCAGTTCCAACTATCTTTTGTTATGGCAGTTGTCATTGCAGTTAGTGCTCTAATTGCACTAACCCATTCTTTGTGGCAAGCTTCAGGCTTCATTCATATCATAAATGAAGGGCTGGTCCTCCCGGCCCTCATCTCTATTGTTTCTGGATATTATTACCATACTGTCTTTTATTTTTTCTTACATCTCAAGATGAGAGAGAATATTCTATATCTATTCCCTCCGACTCCTTTCACTTAGCATAATCTCTATGTCCTGGGGGCCAGAGTGCTAGCATAGCAGTAGGGTGTTTGCCTTGCACGCTGCTGACCCTGAATGGACCCAGGTTCAATCCCCAGCAACCCTTATAGCCTCCCCCCCCCAAGCCTGCCAGGAGCAATTTCTGAGTACAGAGGCAGGAGTAATCCTGAGCTCTACTAGGTGTGGGTCCCAAAACAAGAACAAAACCTTCCATGTCCAGGCAAATTTCATGACTTCATTTTTCTTAACAGCTGCATAGTATTCTATTGTGTAGATATACCATACTTTCTTTAACCACTCATCTATTATCGGACACCTGGGTTGCTTCCAGATTCTGGTTATTGTAAATAATGCTGCAATGAACATAGGGGTGCAGAGGGCTTATTGTATTGTTTTTGTGTTCCTAGGATATATCCCTAGGAGTGGTATTGTTGGATCATAAGGAAATTCAATTTCCAGCTTTTTGAAGACTATCCATATTGTTTTCCAGAAAGGCTGGATTAGGCAGCACTCCCATCAGCAGTGAATGAGAGTTCCTTTCTCCCCACGTCCCCACCAGCACTGGTTGTTCTTGTTCTCTGTGATGTGTGCCAGTCTCTGTGGTGTTAGATATTTCATTGTTGTTTTGATTTGCATCTCCCTTATGATTAGTGATGTGGAACATTTTTTTCATGTGCCTTTTGACCATGTCTTTCTTTTTTGAGGAATATTTATTCATTTCTTCTCCCCATTTTTTAATGGGGTTAGAGGTATTTTTCTTGTTGAGTTGTCAGTACCTTGTCAGTACCTAAGTATATCTTAGATTTTAGCCCCTTACTAGGGAAATTCTAAACTTGCTCCTGGAGCCAGAGTCAGGCCCAGGATCCCACCCAAGTCCATTGGGGCTTGCTGGGCCTAGCACCAAGGAAACTGACTACTGAGGAGGGAATAAGCTGAGTCCCATATGGGGCCTCAACCAAGAAAGGCCTCTCAGAGCAAGGGTCAGAGATGGATACCACTGGCATTTCCTCCCCTACAACTGGCCACCCAAGCTTTTGTGGTTTTGTTTTTGGGCCATACCCAGCAGTGCTTGGGGTTTACTCTTGGCTCTGTGCTCAGTGATCATTCCTGGTAGGGCTTCTTTTTCTCGGTGCTAGCAATTGAACCCAGGACATAACATGCAAAATAAGTGCCTGACCCTGGGGGCTATCTTTTTCAGGATACTGTTCAAGGAAATGGGGGGGGGGAATTTCCGATTTGGCTTCCAATAAGTGATCCTTAACCTCAGGACCCCTGGCCCCCTGACAAATGGGGGCCAGCATGTGGGGTGCCCCCATGTGAGCAGAGCCTCAGGATGTAGGAGAACAAGTTTCTGATGGTCCATTTCTTGGTTTAGCCCAGGACTGTCGGGTCCAGGGCCTCTTTATAGCAACAACAGAGCCTTCATTCATGCCTGAGAGTGAGGGTGAAGGTCTGCACAGAAATACTTCTTGGAAGGATAAAAAGACCCCATACATACAGGGGGTGGGGGGAGGCTGTGGTTGTGTGTGTGTGAATTTTTCTTTCTGTGCAATTTCTCTAGATCAGCACAAATTCCAAATTGGATCTGCCCACTCTTATGACAGAAAACAAGGTTTGCACTTAAAGTTGGGTCCTTTTGTGAAATCCCCCTCCTCTGTCAGCCTATTAAAATCTTAGAGCAGGGCCCGGAGAGACAGCACAGTGGTGTTTGCCTTGCAAGCAGCCGATCCAGGACCTAAGGTGGTTGGTTCGAATCCCAATGTCCCATATGGTCCCCCGTGCCTGCCAGGAGCTATTTCTGAGCAGACAGCCAGGAGTAACCCCTGAGTACCACCGGGTGTGGCCCAAAAACCAAAAACCAAAAACCAAAAAAAAAAAAAAAAAAAAAAAATCTCAGAGCAATATGGCCTGGCCTCACTGGAAGATACCTGGACAGCTTCTTGAAAAATTAAGTGGACTCTTAACTTAGGCTCTTAGCTGTGCTCCATAGGGCTACTCAAAGTAAATGAAAGTTTATGCTCGCACCCAAACCTGGACATGTCTTTGTAGCTGTTTTATTCACAGTTGCAAACATATGGAAGACTTCAACCCAGCCTGCAGTGTGGGGTCAGCAGACCATGGCCTGGCTATTTTTCCACACAAAGGAGAAATGAGCAGCAAGTGTAAGCCATCTTCCAGGCTATGGGTGATGTGGGTAAATCCCAACCGAAAGGTCATTAACTATAAGTCAAACTAAGGCTCATTTCACCTGGGAAGTGCAGGACTGCAGAGATCAGGGGAACAAATTGAGCAGAGCTCAGTAGGGCAGTGGGCTGTGTGATGCAATGTTGGATCATCACACACAACTCCACAAAATGGTCCCCACCAGGACAAACCCTCAACAGCCAGACTGGGGGGATCTATATCTATAGAGGTTCAGTGGTGTCAACACAAGTCTCTTCCAGGAGAGCACTGATAATTGAGAGGCTGTGTTTATGTGTGTGTGTGTGTGTTTTATAATGTGTCTATGTGTGTGCATGTTTGTGTCTGAGTATACATGTGTGAATTTAATATCTATGATTGTGTTTGCATGTGTGTGCATATGTTATTTATGCATCTGTGTGCACAAATGTATTTGTAAGTTTATGTGCATTATCAACGGAGAAGGCAGGAGCCACCTCCATTTCCTGTCCCCACTGGAGATCTGGAGGTAACAATGGGCAGAGGCTGGAGCAATAACATATGCATTAGGACCATGACCTTGCCAGTAAGTTGACTCTGTTTTGATCCTTGGCATCCTCATAGTTGCCCAGGCCCCAGCAGAATCTGAGCACAGAGCCAAGAGTAAGCTCTGAGCACATCTGGGGGTAGCCATAAACCATTAAAATGGTGCCAGGCTGGGTGCACTGAGTGCAGTGGTGTTTACAATTAATTGCTCACAGCCAGTTGCAGATTTCTTGGGACCAGAGCCATAACACAGCAGGGAGGGCATTTGCCTTGCATGCGCCCAACCTGGGTTTAACTCCTGGCATCCCCTCTGGTCTCACGAGCCCATCAGAAGTAATTCCTGGATAGAGCCAGGAGTAACCCCCGAACCTCACCAGGTGTGGGCCCCCAAACATGAAACTAAAAAAAAAAATGCCCAGAAAACTAGTTTTCTCCCAATGATGAGTCTACAGTGACTCCATCAGCATCTTTCCATTGTGGAGCTGAGAGATCTTCAGGAGACAAGCACAGCAGAGGAAGCCAAGCCCAGCCTTCTCCGTGGGAACCAGGGCACTGACAGCCCATTTTGGCATGACTTCAATTTGGGGCATGTTGGCAGTGCCCAGCAGCACTGTTTACCTTGAATGTCAAATTAGACTCTGAATTCAATGATACACAGCAACTGAGATCACTTCCTCCCTTTCCCTTGTCCAGACATTTGTCAGGAGCTCCTCCTTGTCACTGAGGTTGTGGGCAATCTTTGGGGCGCACCACCCTTGATTCTCTTTGGACTGAAAACCAGGTGGTACCTCCCTGGACTGCATAGACGGATCCCTGGTGTAGCCCTGCCTCTTCCCACCGCCAAACCAAAACCCCAAGTGGCACTTGAATAAATTTGTACTTTGAACTTCCTCTATCTAGTTTTTCTTTCCTAATGGACCAGCTTAGATCTGGGCTCCTGACTGTTCAGCCTAGATGTTCCCACCAACCAAGTCTTACACATCCCTGACATCCAGGAACCCGAAATCAGCTTCCAAATGAAACATCTTTAAGCCCTTACCTTGGAGAGAAAACAGTGGACAAAAGTACCATTCATTACCCTTGATCATGGGCTTGCAGTTTACAGGGAATCTCAGAGCCAAAGGCAGTTCTAAAGTTCCAGGACATTTCCTTCTCTCAGGTATGGCCCATAACTACATGATCCATTCAAGAAGCCATAATAGCAAGAAAACTGATTTTCTTTCATTCTAAGACCATTGGGAGTTGCTTTCGGGTGCTCTGGTGAGAAAGGCCAGACACCACAGATCTATGGCCTTGTTTGACTGGATTCTCTGGGCCAAATCCCACAAATTTTTTAATGTTTTTAATATTTCAATATTTTAGTAATGTAATAGATGAACTATTTTGAACACTTTTTATAGCCCACAAGTTTTAAAATATTTTTTATATTTTAATATTATTTCATGTATAATAGATGAATTTTGAACTTTTTTTTAGGGCCACACCTAGTGATGCTCAGGACTTACTCCTGATTCTTGCTCAGTGATCTCTCCTGGAGGGCAGAGAGATCATGGGATCTACAGGGTGAAGGGATGGAGCTGGAGTCAGCTGCATGCTGGTGCCTTCTTTGCTGGTTTGTCACTAGACCCTTGGATACAAACTGTTAGCTGCTGAGTTCACTGTGTTGCTTCCAGAGAGTAGTGGCTGTAAGAAGGGGGAAGATGATCATAGGGAAATTATAATTAAGTCCTGTTAGGAAAGCCAAAGGTTGCTTAGTTCCTCCATTCATGTAAAAGAAATTCCTCCCAAACTAAAAACTCATGTTACAGTGAATTTGGATTCACAGAAACCTTATTTATCTGATAGAGGCCAGAGAAGCATTAAATAAAGCCTCCTCTATGTTCTATGGTGTATGAAGGGTTCAAATGACCCAGTGGCAGCAAGGAGGGAACACAGCTGTTCTAGGTTTGCAGAGATGAGAACTCCATTAAGGTGACACCAGGGCTGGGATGAGCCCAATGCACCCGGCTCTGCCTGTTGCTTTGTGTCAGCTCTGCCAGCTCCCACGAGAAATATGGAGGAGACCTGGACTCCCACAGAAATATGGAGTTTAGTAAACTGAACATGGAAGAATTAACCTGCAAGTAGCCTATTTTGTTGTGTTTTAAGTGTTTTGGGCCACACCTGGCAGTGCTTAAGGGTTACTTGGTGCTCTACTCAGGAATCACTCCTGGTGGTGCTTAGTGGACCATATGGGGTGCTGGGAATGGACCCAGGTTGGCCATATGCAAGGCAAATACTTCCCCCCACTGTGCAATCACTCCAGCCCCTCAAGTTTTTTTTTTATTCTTTTGACTTGGGCCACACCAGGTGGTACTAGGAGTTACTCCTCGATCTTTGCCCAACTATCACTCCAAGTAGGCTTGGGAGACCATATGGGATATCAGAGATCAAACCCAGGAACAAATGTGTGCAAGGCAAGTGCCCTCCCCGCTGTGCTATTGCTCCGGCTCCCATGCAAGGAGTCCTGTAGCTTAGTGGCCTAGAAGTCCTGGAGAAAAACTTAGCAACTACCAGAAACTGCCTTCATACCAATTATCCTTTTATTAAGTGCACTGGCTGCTTCCACCTGAAAACTCTGCTAGAAACATCCCCCGAGTTTCTCAGCAGTGTCACTACCTTGGGTACCCACAGCACTGGGCACACCATACAACAGCCAGTTTCCATACCTTGATCACTCCTGTCAGGACAGATCTGTTATGTTCCCTTTCCATCTAAATGAAGTTTCATTTCTCTATTTTAAGATCATTGAGAAGAAACGAGAATGAAAATGTGCAGTCTTTATTTTGATATGTGTACACATATTTTGGGAGTTAACGGAGTTTGGGAGTTACAGCACTGTGGGCTGCAGCTGGCTTGGGTGGACAAGGCCCACAAACTGTCCAGTTGGTCTATTGTGTGTAGATGGTTCTGCGGGGTTTTCAGGACCTACTCCCAAATTTACTTTGGACAATCCCTGCCAGAACAATGCTAAAAGGCCTTCAAACCCAAATCATAAAAGATGTCTTTGGCAGCCAGAGTCTCAACAGCATTTCAAAGACACTATTTTCACTCCAGTAGCTGAGCTTTGCCTGTGATGCAACAAAAATGGGACATCAATATGACAACATCGAGACTGTGCCCAGGGATCCACTCAAACCCCTCTGGGGACTCCCGCATCAGGGGAAGGTGGACACCTTGCTTACTTCTGCCAGTTTGATCCTGCACTTAGCTGGAACGTGGGTAACCGTAAGGTCTCGTTGGAACCAAGATGTGGATCATTTGAAAGAAGTTACAGATCAGATTATGAATGTTGTAGCACCTGAATGATCTGAAAAGTCTCAAAAAAATTTTAAGTCCATTTTTTTAAAAAACTTTATTGATTGTTGGGCCACACCCAGCCGTGTTCAAAGGTCACATGCTCTGCATAAAGAAATCACTCCCGGGCCGCGCAGTGGCGCTAGAGGTAAGGTATCTGCCTTGCCTGTGCTAGTTTAGGATGAACCGTGGTTCCATCTTCTGGTGTTCCATATGGTCCCCCAAGCCAGGAGCTTATTTCTGAGCCCACAGCCAGGAGTAACTCCTGAGCATCAAATGGGTGTGGTCCCAACAGCCCCCCCCCCAAAAAAAAAACAAAAAACAAAAAACGAAGAAATCACTCCTGGCAGGCTGAGGGACCATATGAGATGCCAGGAATCGAACTGGGTTCCTCCCGGGTAGGCCATATGCAAGGCAAATGCCTTACCCCTATGCTATCTCTTCGGCCCTTTAAGTCCATTTTTAAATCTACAAAGGAACTTGTAATATTATTTTTTAAAAATTCTTTTTGGGGGTGAGGGGACACATGCAGCGGAGCTCAGGAGTTACTTTTAACTCTGCTTAAAAAGTACTCCTGGAGGGGATAGAGAGATAGCACAGTGGTGGGGCATTTGCCTTGCATGTGGCTGACCCAGGGCAGACCTGGGTTCAATTCCTGGTACCCCATGTGATCCCCCAGCCTGGCAGGAGCGATTTATGAGTGCAAAGCCAGGAGTAACCCCTGAGCACCACTAGGTGCGGCAAAAAAAAAAAAAAAAAAAAAAAAAAAACTCCTGGCAGGCTCAGGGATCCCCTATCAGATGATGGGGATCAAACCTGGGTCTGCTGTGTATCAGGCAAACGCCATCCCCTCTGCCCTATCACTCTGGCCTCAAATTTTGTATTTCTGACTATCTAAGAGCTCCAAATCTCCTAAGAAAAATTCTTTTCTATTAAATCATAGATTATAATTTAGCAAGGTTTCCTCAAAAATCACTTGCAAAAAAGACTTAAAGGAATAGACATATTCCCAAATAATGCTCCCCCTTCCCCCAGAGAAATAGCTGAGTGTCCAGACTCTACTAAGCCTAAGTAGAAACAGAAAGGTAACAGACTAAGGAGAGGGCTAGTCTCGAGAAGCTAACAAGCAAAATCCACACATCCACCGCCCAGTTAAACAATTTGTAGCTTGCCTAGTTCTCCAGAAAGCTTGCTCTCGCGCGTTTTCTTTCTCTCTCATGCACGCATGTATACGCACATCTTGTTTTAGGGGCAGGCATGGAACTTCCCTGGGATGCTGCTGCAGTGCAGGACTGTCCATGTTCCTGTTCACTTCACCCCATTTTCCCTAAGGAGTAAAGGGCCAGCCACCAGCTGCATTTGTCTCACCACATCTTGGCCAAAACCTCCATTTTAAACTGCTTTGTGAGAAGATTGTATAAAATCAAAAACTGACTCTTGTTTTGTTTTTTTTTTGGTCACACCTGGCAGCGCACAGGGGTTACTCCTAGCTCTATGTTCAGGAATCACTCCTGGTAGGCTTGGGAGGACCATATGGGACGCCGGGATTCGAACCACTGTCCTGCATGCAAGGCAAATGCCCTACTTCCATGCTATCTCTCTGGGGCCCCTGACTCTTAATTTTGACCACTCTTAGATTTAGGGAGTTTCATACCATTACAGCCTGCACAAAAGTTGGGATCATGATAACTTCCATAAACCATCTTTTACAACTTCTTCGATCCTAAAGGTAACAATGGGACATCAAGTCCCCTCCATGGAACAGGAGACATGACTGCATTTGTAGGCGCTGGAGACTAATTGCGTTCGCCAGCTGATTCCTCATCAGGGTTAAGTGTCGGGGCCCCATGATGGCTGGTGTCTGAGCTCCTCACAATCACAGAGTAATGCCCAAATTAGGCACCGTGGAGAGGGCATTAGCACCAACTGTCGACAATAAAGTATTTCCCATCAGAAAAGCAGTAACAGCCGTAGATCCAAATGACCATCTCTGGTCGGGTTAAAGAAGCAGTTCTCATGGTCTCCTAAGAGGAGAGACACTTGGGGAAACTCCAACAGACAGGGTGCTGACCTGGCTGTACCTCTCCAACAAGGGGCTTGCTTCAGCCATCCCCTCCCGGGGAAAACTCTAATATAGATAAAACAATGTACAACAAAGAAAGACATTATTTTTGCAAAAATGCAACACTCCATCCCTAAAACTCCTTCATTAAGAACTGCCTCACAGAAAGGAAATGACCAGCAACTGTGAAGGCAAAATGCAACATGGGAGTGGAGTGGTACCTCGAGAGAGCTTCCTAGGCAGAGAGGTCAGTTCACCCAAGTCTCTTAATGAGGTTTCCCACATCTTCAAATGACTTGTGTAAGGAAAAGAATTGGGTGGAGGGAGAGGTACGCCCTAACTTACCAAATGTCAGCTGCTTCCTGGTTTACCTGACTGCATCCCAGCACGAGTGGGAAAGCCTGATTTCCACCCTTGGCAGAGGACCCCAAGGGAAGTAAGGTTTGTAGCTCATCAAGGCACACAATAACACCTCCCCTCCATACAGACACCCACCCACCTTTGGTAGCCTCTAAGAAGAATCAACAGAAAGAGCCCAACAGCTTAGCCCTAGAAAAACGTCCCATTAAGACACAAGTCTGGAAAAAGGTAAAAACCTCCAAATTTCCCGGCTTTATCATAGGACCATAAACGTCTCCTATTAAAGAGTTTTGGTCCAATGACAAGAAATCAAAGGGTTTCTTGGGGCACAAGGTGACAAGGGAACTGTGAGCAGGCAGCAGTTGCTGCAAAGGAAGAATGGGCGAGGGTGGCATTAGTGGTGAGAGGCACCAGAAGGCAGTGGCAAGACCGGCAGAGCCTTGCAAGTGCGGTGGCCTGGCCCAGCTTGGTAGAGGGGGCGGGAGAGTGCGGTGTCGTCAGTTGTGACAAACACACAGACAAGTCACGTCGTGTTATCTGTGCCCACGCTCTTCAGGGTTAGTCCAGGAACTCAAGGCCTGACGTTCTTCTGTCTTTATTTGTTTAATTAAACACGTAGAGGTTAATAAACAGACATAGTCAGAGTTAGTAGGTTGGTATTATAACATTTATTAAAATAATGCTATGGGTTAATAGAAACAGCAAAGAACCAAAGAATTAAAATGCAAGCTATGTAAAATTCCCAACTAAAACCCAAAAGAGTCTAATGTATTCATTCATTAGCTAAATAACTAAAAGCCCAAGAAGGACAAGACACCCAATATAATAAAGTACTGCAAAACAATTGGCAATATTCAGTTATCAAAATTGTGGATTTGGGATTTTGTATCCTTTTCTCAATCAAGAAAAAAAATTCTTTTTTGAATGTTATATAACATACATATAAAACAAGATAGAAAAATACATTATAAACTTGTAACAATGGCTGTAAATACATTATCTTACATGTTTCTCATAGGCAATAGGTTGGTTATGGTACATACACAGCATGAAACTACTAAGATAATAAAGAATAGACAAAAATACATGTCGGCTGTACGGCAACATACGAGCGACACTCCCATCTACCCACGCTAAAAAATTACATAATACTGTCAGAAAAAGTCTTAAAAACGACATATTTTAATAAGAAATAAATTCAATAATGATAATACTGAGAACTAAGGCATTCAGAGATTTCAAAAATCATGCGTTTTTTTTTCAGTTGATCCAAAATTTTGTCAACTAAGTTTTTAAAATTTTGTTCAGAGCCAACATACTCATAAATGTCACACATTTCATATATTTACTTTCTTCCCCATAAAAGACCTTTGATAAACATCTAAAATGTGTAGAAATACATCGTTGAGATGAAACTGGAGCAAAATACTGGATCGTCTTTATACTATCACCTCAAGTGCTTGAGTGTCGCAAACTTACTCAACCAATCAAAATAAAACTCGCAATGGCACAGCATATATTCAAAGTAAATCCAAACCACGGGATGTATCACAGAGACAAAGCAGTGGCACCAGAACCCAAAGCTAGCTGAATACAGACAGTGACTGGCATTGCATAGTAAATAAACTCAAAATGCTTTCCAGGGGAGATGGGATGCTTGGAGGTGTGGCACTGTGGTGCCCAAGGAGCTCAGCGCGGCCCTTTGCCCTTGTGGCTGCAAAGGGACAGGAGAGGGGACAAGCAGATGAGCTGGGGGTCAACAGTCCCTCATTGCCACGTCTGGTACTGAACAGTTAATGATTATTTATTGACCTAAATGTGAGAAACAGGCTCTGTGCACAGGTCGCTTCGACTACAAAACGAACTGTGTTCTCAGGAGCAATGGCGCCAAGAGGGAATCGAGTGTCTACACAAGAGTGCTCACTCTTCACCTGTCTGAAGGCTCAAAATGGAAAGGTAGGCTAAGGTGGGCTGGGATGGGCTGGCTGAGGTCACGAAAACCAGCATAGAGTTTGCCTACTGGTATCTAGTCTGTAGGAACAAGTCATTTCAATTTGGGTCATTTCTTCCAGAATGCAAATCACAAATATTACTGTTTAGTCATTATTTCCTCCAATGACCAAGGAAAAAAAACCCCAAACCCCTTCTCTGAAGAAAATGAACCTCTAATTCGTCTATAAATTGAAGTTTGGATCACACATAATTTTTATCTCCGAATCCTTTGAACATTAAATATTTTAATAACCAAAAAGCATTCAATTCTGATTTTAAAAGAATGTTTTAAAAAATGTCGGGCATTAGAAAAATTATCAAATTTTTCACAGTATCAAATTTGGCAAATTTGCATCAAGGTATCGTGGCCCAAAAAAATCATCTCATTCAATCCATCAACTTACTTGTCTCCCCTCCGTCCTCTTTTTCATACTGGGTGACTGCGTGACATGCGTGAACTCATGTATGGAGGGAGGAGCTGAGCTTACGAGACGTTTAGACTAAATGACCATGAAGAAAAATAAGGCACTTTCTTTTCTTTAGACTTATTCCAATACTTAAAAAATAAAAAAGAAAAGACAAAAAAGGCTCTTTTGGTCTTTTGTTTCTTGACAACCACCGGAAAAAATTATTTAATGAAATAAAGGGTTTCTTTGTTCTTTTTCTTTTTTTTATAACACTTGAAAGTATAAAATGCTACATTTCCAAAAATATATATATTTTTTTCTGCACCAGCACCCTTGTATAGTAAAAGTATCTACTTTTTGTTCATTTGTTTCAATGCACTACACTTTATCTACAATTTCATTACATGTATACAGCAAATAGGCAAGCATGGCTTTTACATCCTTAATGATTTTTTTCTATACAGGGAGGTTTAAAAAAAATATTTGAACACTTTGCCCAGTAATGTGACACATAATGCATGTACCTTGTTCTCGTATACTATTTTTAAAGAGTTGTAAAATAAAGGTCCAGTATTTTAAACTCAGATATTTGTCTTTTTAAAAATAGTGTTGCAGTTTTGTTCTTTGAATTACTTTGCAAAATTCCTTGTTACGTTTTTTGTCTTTGTTTTTTTTTTGTTTTTTTTTTGTTTTTTCATGGCACACGTTTAATACTTCCATTTTGGGCAGGCAATATAAAAAAGGCTGCAGTTTCTGCCCTGGGTTGGGGGGCACTGTAGTGACCAAACAACATATCAAATTTTCAATACTTTTTGAGACTGCTTCCCCAATGCCATCCCTGACCGAAGGTTCATGCATGATGCATCATCACACAGTACATTCAGAGAGCTCTGACTGGCTCTGAGAAGGTCCTAGGAGTCTCTCACAGTAACTGCCCCTGTCACTGAGTAGTCGGGGGCCAGCTGCATCCCCTTTGGACTGAGGCCTTCTGACCGTTCGCTTAGGGCAGGACAGTAACAGGTGATCAGTGCTGCGGGATGAATTGGGCCTTATTGCTTTACTACTATTCAGTGCAGGTTCTAGAACCACTTTCACCCAAACAGGAAGAAAACAAAAAAAAAAAAAAGCTGAGTTGGAGGACAACCATTTCTTTGTCTTTTGTTTGGTTAGATGGTAAAGACGAACGGACAAGTGCCTCAGCTCGCTGCACTGACGACAGGCAAGCAAAGGCGATTACCAGTTAACTGATCAGCAGGCAGGCATGGTCAGGTCATCATTGGGTGAAGAGTTCAGAGGTCAGAAGGTCATAGGTTAGTTGCCGGTGGCGGCTGGGTGGTTAGAAACAAAAAAATAAACAAAATAAAAAAAAAACAAAACAAAAAAAGAAAAGAAAAGATAGAGAAGAGATTAGTTTCAGCTAGTGACGGCTTAATGACAACATGAAAAACTAATCACAACTAATAAAAAAAAAAGCATGTTTAACTCTGACGAACTAATTGACACCATCTACAGAATACAATAAAAATCATGACAATTTCATATCATGATTTGAACAAATGAAGAAGAGCCCACTCCCACACACACAAAAAAAAGAAACCCAAAAAATAAAAAACCAACAAAAACAAAAAACCAAAATTGGTTAACAGGAAAAACAAAATAGAAATAAAATACAACTAACGACTAATAGTTAGTAGCAGTCAATGGAAGAAACTGAAAACAACAAAAATGAATAGATTTGGTATCAGAACTTTGAAACAGTCAGTGGAGTTACCAGTATCTGACTGCTATTAAGCATTAGTATTCTCTCAGATGCAAGCATTAAAGCAACTATTAATGATGAATGTGATTATTAATAACTGATGATTAACAGAAATGGATCTTAAGAATTTTTGTTTTCTAGGAACAATTTGGTTCAACATAAACTCTGGGCCAAACAGGTTTCTTTTGTTCAATAAATGTTTATTGCTTTTTCAATTATTCTATTTACAAACAACATGGGTTTTCTTGGCCTCATGATACAAAGCAATACTAAACTCTAGACCAGCAGTGTAGGCAACATCGTGGGGACCGAAAAAGGCTAGGCCTTTTGCGCGAGCCAACACTTTCCAGTCGAAAATACTATTTTACACATATAGAACACTTATAAAATGCACTTGCATGTAAACACTGTAAAATCCTGCCATTTAAAATTCTATACTCAAAAAGCCCTAAGTACATCAAAAAATAGAAGAAATTTCTAATTGATACCAATAAGGCATTTTAAAACTACAAACAGCTTTCTTTATTCAATTTCAAAGCTAATACTCTGCAAATACAATAAAATCTGACATTTCATATACATTCCTGCTTTATATTTTTATATTTTAAAAGAAGCCACCTGTAAATACTATTTTCTTTTGCAAAATAACAAACAAAACAAAACAAAACAAAAAACTTAAAATTACAGTAAAACAAAGTAGTTCTCAAGTGGAAAAGTTATCATTCCCGAGGTCCTTTTTAGGCTGTCACATTCGGCTTCACCCAACTTGGTCCACTTAACAGTAGTATGATTTTTTAAGACTCATTCAACAGCTTCGTTATTTCTGCTCTATTCTGAGGTTTGAAAAAAAAAACTTCTGTACTGTTACCATGACTAAGGCCGAGGAGGCATGGACGAGAAGATACGACTCAGTGCAAAGGGAAGTTCTGTGCCTCTCGTCATAAATCAGAAACTCAGTCGGTGCAATGACTGCACAATAAATAGATGGCTTTACCTTCATCTCACCAGTAACAGCAAAATGACATTTTTATTTAGGACCATTTACATTACTATAAAAATACTGTATTTTCAACGAGACCAAATTTCTCCCATTTTCTTAAATGGAACTGAATTTGAAATAAAAACTGGATTCAAATATCAGAGCCGAAAAATGTCTAAAAGGATGTAGTTACAGCGCCTCACAGGAACTCCAGCAGTGCTGGATCCTGAAGCACTTTTTCCTACAGCTCAGAATTGTGATGAAAATTGTACTGAGTTACTCTCGTGATTTATGAAGATGCCTCTTCTAACGTCACTGCTCTGTCCATGTTTCTATGCCTGGGGACTCTATGGCAGAGCAAATCATGCTGAGCAGCATATCAGTCCACCTTGGCCATCCTCTAAGCCCTGTCTTCCACAGGTATGACAACCACCGTGCAAAGTCATTTATGGTTCATTAAAAACAAACAAACAAACAAACAAAAAAAAAGAAACAACTTGGTCTTTTCAAAGCTTTAAATTCAGTTCTGAAATATTAGAGAGGTGGATTTATTTTTAGTAGAAAAGCAAAAACCAAAGTAGCTCTTTGTCAACCATGCAGTAGTCTAAATGCTCAAGTACAAGCACATGGTTCCAGGTTCAAAGGCTGGATTTCCTGGCACTCAATGAATGCTTATACTAAGAATCTTCCCTCCAAAAATTAAAAATAATTTAAAAAAAACCTCAAAAACAGAGAAAACCAGTAGTATCATAAAATAATTTAAGTGAAGGAGTTCAGACATCTCCTGTAGACCCAGGGAGTGTATACATAAAGTGATAGCAATAGCAGTATCCAAGTATTCTGCTAAAGAAGAAATAAAAGTAGCTTTTCGGTTTGCTGACATTGCATATTGAATAAAATTTAATGAAAACACATATAACTACAAAAAGAGCCAGGCATGGAATGTGTCATCATTTCCAAGTAACAATAAAATTTCCCTAACATTTTCAGCTATCTCAAGGCACTGGAGTATTGAGTAGGCCAATAAGTATTGTTTTAAACCAAAAACTATTTCCTAAAAAGGAAAGAGCTATGAGGGGGTAGGGGAGGGGGGTGGACATGGGACACAGGATGACAGGACACGGGACACGTGAACCCACAGGACTTTAGCATTACTTTAGGAACTATTGAGTATGTGGGTGCTTATATTATTCATGAAATTATCTTGAACTTTTAATTCTCCTTCAATGCATGCTTTGGCTCTTGACCTGCTGTACCCTAGCACAGCCTAATTTGTCTACTGATTTGGAGTGGATGGGTGGGTGTCCTAGGCCACTGACTGAATCATCCAAGTCCCCAGATGTTTTGAAAGTTACGATGCTAAACAGCAGGTATCCTGAAATGATTGAGGGAAAGGATCTTAGTTTGATAGGGACAGTAATTTGTGTCCAATTCTTGTCAGTATTCAAGACAAGCACAAGAATCAGGTAGTAGTAGGTCTTTCAGAGAAGATGCAGAATTCCTGACTAGTAAATAGTAAAGAGATTTTCATCAAATTTAGTTAGTAGTGAATGTCCCATGATGGAAACTTTAAAAGCAATTCTACTTTCCTTCACATTCATTTTTTTTTTGTGCTGAAAAACTAGCAATTCAATGTCAATAAACCGAAAGGGGGAAAAAAAATCACTCCTTAGTAATTTATAAAAGTGTTCAAGGGCACATCTAGGGCACATATCACAAATGTGAAAAAGGAGAAAAATGAAGACTTATTTTCCAGTCACAGGTTAATTCAGACAGATATGCGGGACAGCTGGGTCTGTGTCACCACAGAACTAGGAGAGACAATGTGCCTTCAGATGGCAGATTTTTAGCAGCAAATGACAAAAATCAAAGGGTCTATTTGGCAAGAGAATGCAAGAATAAAAGGGAACTTTCTGCTTTACCCAAAACTCCCAGGGCATTAAAATGCTCTTCACAGTCCTAATTGTGGATCTCAACTAAATACTCGACACGTGCATCTCATGTTTATACAGTGGCTCAAATATCTTGTTAAAGAGAAAAATGGAAAGGAAATCTTCAGTTTTCTCCACAAGGACACAGGAGGCATATATTCCTTTTACTTCTCTCATTAAAGCACCATCCGCGCAGTTCATTTTGCAAAACCAACCCAAAATTTCCAACCAATTAAAAAAGCCAAATTTAACAAAAAACAAAAATCATTAAGGCGATATCAAAATCAAATAGCTCCCCAAATGGACTCACTTGTGTTTTAGTAGGAGTAAATCATAGTACATACTATAGTAGGCTTTAATAAGTTAAAATTATGAAGGGAGCAAGAAAAACAAAAAGTACCTACCCAAACACCAACCCTTAAATTTGTCAATTATTCCAAATTAATTTAACACAGGGAAAGAAATGGTATGCAGGTAAGCAGTCATTTTTCCATCAGGTGTGGTGTTGCAAATTTTTTTTTTTTTTTACGGACACCCAACGCATTTCTTAAGAACAAGAACTGCAGAACTAAACTAACCTCGGTCTGCGGTCACAATCCTTTGGTAAGGATGGACTCGCATATCGTGCCTTCGAACTTTAGTAGCCACCGCACCTAGTTAAATTGCAATTACCAAGACAAAGTTAGAAAACATTCACAAGGGGAATAAAACAAACATTAACAGCAGGTTTATCAAAATGGATTTCAAACGTTCACTTACTACAAAAGTTTCACTTTAAGAAACAGTTAAGGCACAGTAGTTTTAAAATTAACCATATGTTGTGTGTATATGCGTCTATTAATATTGCATTCACTTCAAACGTCTTGGCCTTAACCTAATTTATCCATTAATGTACAATCCCAAGTTACAGTATTTCATGAATTCTATTAGATCCACACCTACTTAAGCTTTACTAGTCACATATTCACTGAAGTGCCTTTCTTGCAGCAGGACTACTTAAATAATGCCATTTTTAATACTGACAATTATTTGCTAACCTTAAGTCCACTTCCAAGAGCTTATCACTTAAAAAGGTTTAAAAGCTATCCTTAAAGCCTACAGATTGTGGTTTTAAACTTTGAGTCAATAAGTATGAACTGCAATGAATTAGGTGATTAGTAAAGCAAACAGTATAGTACACTTAGCAGTCAGTATACTACTATACACTCCTTTATAAATTACCGTTACTTTGTAAGGTTACAGACTAGACCCAATTAATAGCGTATTTTCACTTTCTATCAGTGTGCAAAAAAGTGCAAGTAAGTCACTGACTGCTAGGCCAAGCTTCCCCACCCTCCCCCGCCCGAAGGCTGCTGAGACTAAGCATTGGTTAAATTCAGATCTGATGAGGGTTCAGTTAAGACCGTTCTTGAATTCTTAGCCTTTCGTTGGGAAAGCCATACCTAAAGATAAAAGGAAGGGAATTAAAAATTAGTCATCAATGAAGATTTGATGCTAATACCAATCTCCTCACTACCACCAACACACATGTCTGCATCTGCTTTTGAAGGGCACTGCTTTTGAAAATAATAGAATGTGAGACTCGATAAGATATATAAATAAATATGTTTAGCATGCATGTTATCTGTGTGCAGACTTATTAAAACTTAGCAATTGAAGTAACTTTCAGTTTGCATGTTTTACTGCTTAGGTGGCAAAGCAAGAAATAAAATCTGATCATCCGATTGATTTCACTCAATGGTCAGGGTTCATCTTAAGCATGCCAATCAGGCATCTTTTATTTTGCTTTCAATTTTCTCAGTCTGAGATGGACATGCTGTAAATAAAACTTTCCCAACAAGAGGGAAAACAAAACAAAACAGAACCAAAGAAAATACGAATTCAAATGAAAAACAAATTTGACTGCAGTGCCTCTTGCTGTTTTCTAAGCAGTAAACTGGTCCGTCACCCCCTTTTGATTTCAGAAAGTCTACTCTCAGCCAAGTATAATTCCAGGAAGCAAAATCAGCAAGATCTTGCATTGAGAGTGCTGGGACAGCAGCTGGTGCCTGGGAGTGCTGGCCCTGCAGGAAGCGAAAGTCACATCCTCAGACAGACGCTGTGCGTGCAGCAGGGAGGAGCTCGAGGGGAAGGGAGCAGGCATGGGGCCATAGACAGAGGTTAACAGCCAGGACAACGGAAACGGGTTACAGGTTACATGTTATTTTAAAAATGTCGAAGACTGCAACAAGCCTCGCATAAACAGTTCTAGGGTCTAATTCTGACTTCTACCCTTTTATACAATGATTTAGAGAGAAACGGGAAACACGTACAATCAAATGTATTTGCTCATAAAACGAAAGGCACCAGAGTGCATGCACACACACAGATAACATACAGAGCGTGATGGCTTTAACTGAACAATGGCTTTTCAAGTTTCAATCTTAGTGTCCAGGTTCATTAGAGACTTTTGAATTTTTAGAAATCAGTATTAATGTTGGAAGGAAAATACTTTCTGAAAGATCCCAGTCTTTAAAAGTCAACAGCATGCATGCAGCACCATGGTCAGATACAATTCAAGGAAAAAGGATTCAAATTCTGTCTGGGCAAACAAAGGGGCAGCACAGAAACAGTCTGTTCCACATTGACTGGTCGTGTTACAACAGCTGCTGTATTCTAGTCCTTCATCCAGCAAGTCAATGGGCTGAAATATCAGGCATGACTGGCATTTCAATCCACTCTATAAAAAAAAGGCATCAGTAATGTCTTGTTTCGGGCACAGCACTTTTCGATCACGTACAACCAAGCCTTTACAGTATGAGCTTAATGTTTGCCTTAAGTGTCATTTGAACTCAGTGACTTGGGATGTTACTCATCATTTCCATTCTGAATTACCACAATTAAGAGCTCTCTTAGGTTTACTGAAAACAAGCCCTTTAAGAGAGGAGGAAGAGGGGAAGAAATCCCCAAAACTTTAAGAAGGCAAGCATTTCCATTTTACCTGTACTTCTCATATTTTTTTCTTTTATTTTCTTTGTACTTTTCATATTTTAAGTGACTATAAAAATTAGAAAATATTCATACAACAATGTATTTAAAAGATCTTAAAATACTTTCACACTGAGATTCAGAATTTAGCTGACAACTTCTCGCTGTCATACGAGACAAAAAGAATCTAACTTGGGCTGATGAAGCCGACAGTGGGGCTGGTCAGTGTGTGGTAATCAAGTACAATTTCCAAAAGGGGAACCCCTCAGGGACTGAAATCGGAACAGTTAGTCTTCAGTCTTGCTAATGGAAATGTGTTTTGTTTCGCCTCTTAAGGCTGAGATTTCAAGGTCCGGAGCTGCAAAATAGATGATGAAAAGTGCTGTTAACTTATCAGAAGAATGACTTACCTAATACACCACTAGGTTCGATAGGGTACTCAAGGATAGACGTAGCTGGTGCCAATGTGTAGGGGTATTCGTAGGGTGTGTAGATTAAGCCAGCTTCGGGACCTGGAGGAACTATTGCAGCAGTTGGGTGAGGAGTTCCGTTTGGCATGACAGCGGTCTGTATTTGTCTGATCAAAGGCATTATGGTGGGCCCAGCTGGCGTAGGAGTACGCAGAGCAGCTGGTGGGAGAACAGGCGCAGGCCCCGTGATAATCCGTGGAGCAGCCTGGGCTGTTGCTGCAAGAGAAAAGGCAAGGGCTGCTACAGTAAGCAAAGAAATTGAGAAGAAGTATAGAGGTAGCAGTGTAAAACAGGGGGAATGAGAGGGAAGTAGGAAAGAAAAAAGCAGGAAAGAAGAAAAATAAAAGGAAACCATTAGTACATGCACTGATCACACAAAAATGCCAAAGCACACCAAATGCAAATAGCTCCCCCTTCCCCAATGTGATTAATAAATGTGCACAATTTTTAAAAGCTACTGTAGAAAAAGGAATGAGACCATTCAACTATTTATTTCATATATCTGAAGTATCTGTTTTTAATCTCAAGAGACGACAGGTTGACACATGCAGAGGTATAAAGGCACACTTGCATTAAAAGAGGTTAAAAATCTTTTTGTAACTGGAGTCCACAGAAATACAGTTTTGGTATAGTTCTAAGGGGTAGCATTAGTTTCAAATTCAGACTAATTCCTTTATAAAGTCAAATAAGCACTAAAGATACTTTCTGTAGAAATTGGAACTCTGTACTTTGTTATAGGAATTAACTCCAAAGAAAATCATTGTCAGATGTCCCATTCCTAATTACCTGTAATTAGGAAGGTTGGCTAGAACTTAAACGTTTCTTTCTTTTAAAAAAGTAGTCACTTAAATATAATCTATTTGGCTGTGTAAGAGTTAGGTGGTCTTAGAAAATCAATGGTCTTGGGGTTACGTTTTAGAAGAGCAGTACTCTTGTCATTTGTGAACCCAGGTATAGACTCAAATTAAGGGAAAGGGGATTCAAACACCACATATGAAATCAATAAAGAAAAAATACTGGAGCAAAAACATGCAAGCAGGGTAAAGAGATGGAATTCAACAGAAAGATTGCTACATTCTATTCCAAATTAACTTTAGAACGGAATAGTTGTCTTTTGCATAAACGGTAACAAATAAAATTAGAATCCTAAAATCTGAAGTTAAGAGAATCAAATATTTCCGAAAATTCTTAAATTTTGAATATGACACTTTATCAAAATAATAAGAATGTTGAACTTCATATCTAACCACACTAGAAGGGCACTCCTTGGGGCCTGTGGAAGCAGTATCCAAATCAAGTGAGCCATAACCAGCAACTCCTCACTCTAATGTGCCCCAAGGAGAAAGGCATGTACAGGGATGGAAACGGCCAACACCAAGGCAGTCTGGCCTCTGCCTCATTCTTACGTGATTTGATGTTGGCGTCTCTGTAGGTGCCATTCAGAATCGCCAGCTCCATCAGCTGCATCTTTTTCAGGCTGTCCTCGCCCTCTGCCTATGAAGGCAAACACAGAGCAGTAAGCACTCAGGATGAGCCCAGACAAGGTCACCCTAGCTAAGACGGTTCCAAAAGAAATGGGCTGGCAGGTGCCGGCAGCCACCTGTCCCCCTGGAAAAATAGGACAGAGGTCAAAGATGCCAATAACACCCAAAGCCTGCTCACAGGCCACGCCTCTGTCACACCACGGACCGCTTCTCCATCCAATCTGAACAAGTTAATGTACTAGTATGTCTTCTAAAAAGCTCTACTATTAAATGAAAGAAAATGGGAAGGAAATATGAAATGTAATTATTTCATTAACAATTCCCCAAACTCCAATGTGCTGGTTAAGACAGAAGGTCAAAACCTGACATTTTAAGCACCAATAATTTGATGGTATTCAAAAAAAATTATATTTAGTTCTCCAAGGGGGAAAAGTTAACTTAAAGAATAAAAGACTTCTAAAAAGGGCGTATGTATTTACACATGCTCCCCCTTATGGCAGAATGTCCCCTCCCCTATCAATTCTAAACAAATCTATCTGTAGGGTCCCAGGCATGAGTCACTTAAATGTATTGACAACTATTGTAGGCCTAAGGCAAGACCTTACCTAATGATCAACAATGTTGGGCCAGTGTAGATCCCTTAAATCCACCTCTCCCTTTTCATTTTCTCTCTCTTTTTTTTTTACAATATTTTTTTATTAATTTGAGTAGAAAAATTTGTTACTTAAAAACAAGCAGAGTATAGCAATATAGTTTATTAGCTCAATATTTTTTTCTGACCTTAATCGTTGAGGCTAGAGGTGATGGAGAAATTTAACCAGTGAGCTGAATTACGCTTATGCTCTCATTCTTTTTGTTCAAGAAAAATTTAAAATCGTTTTTTTCTCTCTCTTTTTTTATGAATCTTTATTTAAGGACCATGATTACAAGCATGATTGTAGATAGTTTTCAGTCATAAACGGAACAAACCCCTTCACCAGTGCAACATTCCCACATTATTTGAAAAATACTCAAGAAATAGCAGGACTAGGACAGTCAATCCACTCTCCCCTTTCCATTATATGCTTTTAAGTAAGTGGCATACCAAGTGAGGTGGACCCTACAGCAGCAAGGGGTACTGTCATTTTCACTAAGTACGTTTTTCATAAGCCACAAAAAATCAAAGAAAATGGTGAGTGAAAACATCATGAGGACTCTAGTGCTGGCTTCTCCAAAGCCTCTGATCTACTGCTTTGGAGCAATAGAACTTGAAGAACATGTGTGCATACTTATGATATAATAACTCCCTAGGAACCTATGCTAATATGATACATTGGGAAAATGAAGTTTATATACAGTTCATTTGATCTAAAAGTTAGTAGGCACTAATTTTAAAAGGAAACATGAAAAATTTGTATGATCAAACTCAAGTTAATTCACAGAGGAGTTGGAGAAATACATTCAGGTAGTTTCTTTGTATGTGGCTGACCTGGGTTCGATCCTGGCATCCCTGAGCACCACCAGAAGTTATCCCCTAGAGTGCAGAGCCAGGAGTAAGCACTGAGCAGTGCCAGGAGTTGTTGATAAAATTCGAAGAAAACACTACTGGTAAGTAAAACTTATAAGTCATTTTATATTGAAATCTGTATGATACATGAAGACCATAATGTGAATTCTACATGAAGAGAAAGAAAAGCAACCATTATGCCTCCTGTCATCTCCCACACTAAGTGACACGTGCTGGAAAATGGCAATGAAGAGGTGGAGAAAGTCAAGAAGAAAGACATGAGCTGGCATCAAACCTCAGATGAAGGCCAGGACAGAGAAGAGAAGCTTGAAAACATGTTTTCACAGTCCCACGACTCTGGGATAACAAAATAGCTGCACTCATTAGTTGGAGGGGAATATCACACACTAGAGAGCACAAAGGAGAAAGCAAAGAACGGTGATGTGTGCACATCAGGGTCTGCGTGCCTTTGCAGGATGTAGGAAACTGAAAACACACAGGTGATATCAGCAGGGGCATCCCTCCAGGCAAACAAGTCTAAAGCCAGAGCAGCTCAGCTCAGAAGCATCCACTGCCCTGGCCACAGGCCATTGTGCCTCTGCCACTGTGCAGGTCAAGTGAACACTTGACAAGCCTCTGCCCACACCTCCTAGCAGATCAAAGGCCTCACTCAAGGTGGCACCTCTAGCTCTGGTGGCACCCAGTGGCCTGCCCCCGACTCAGAGTACTGGGGCACCTCAAAAGCCAGCCAACTCCTTCAGAGAACCACCTTCATACACGGTCTCTTCTTTCAGCTCCAGCGGGATCAGAACAAAAGCCCACCACCGTGCTGAAGGTGCTCGCTGCAGGAAGTTGGGGTGGAAAAATCTGCTAATTTCTAAATCATCCCAACCTTGTTTCTTCCTGAGTGTGGGAGCTCCAGAGCCTCCACTGGCTACAATTCAGGACTATCTCACCTCTTCTCTGTCTAAGATAAAGAACTGACCAAATACAGGCTCCTGGAAGCATGCTCTTCTTTAGGTCTCCTGCAAAAGCGCTTAGACATAAGTAGCTCTACAGAGAGGAACAGTGACTTTCTATCTGTAACTAAAAATTTCTGTGAGGCAAAGGCCCCAGACCATTGAGTCTTGCCCTCCTCCAATGCTATTTTGCAGTGGTTAGGACCATAGGTCATTTATATTTGTTTAGTTTGGGGCGGGGGGGGGGGGAGGGGGGGGGAGGGGGACAGGGGACACCCTGCAGTTTTCTAAGCCTATTAGAATCACTCCTAGCAGGGTTCAGGGGACTATATGGGTTGCCAGGGGTTGAATTCAGGTCGGTCACAACAAGGCAAATGCCCATCTTCGGCACACGTCCAAAGCCTCATTCATGTTCACCTGAAGTCTCCGAGCTTCTCATGCCACGACAGAGAGGAGAGAGAGAGTGGAGAGAGGAGAGAGAAAAGAGAGGGGGGAGGGGAGGAGAGAAGAGAGGGAGGGGGAGAGAGGGAGGGGCCTGACATCCCAAACACAGCCCTGCTTAATTCTCACACACAGCTCTCAAGAACCAGATTCTTCCCACCAGCTCAGCTCCAGAGGCCCCAGCACAGAACGTTGTTGAGCTCAGTAAGGGTCAATCCTGGAAATGCTATGGCTCATATTCCACTGCTTCCCCTCAGTGTGTCTAGAAAAGCCTTCCATGGTGTCCCATTTGCTAGCAGCCCACTTACCTTGACAGCTAAGCAGTAGTTTGTCTATTTAAGTTGTGAACATTTGATGATTTCTAGTTTTGAGCTACTGTGATTCCGACTACTTATTATGAACGTTCTTCTATAAAGCTTTCGTTAATGAACCGAAGTCTTTACTTTGGATAGGTACCCAGAAGTGGAGATTTGCCAGATCACAAGGTACATGAATATTTTCCTCATGTTAAAAATCAACATAATACACAACATATAGACATATAATCAAAAGACTAGTAAAACATTACATATAAAATCTTTACCTTTAAAGTTAAACAAACACTTGCTAACTGCCCATATCTAAAACCTGGGCCTGTGATGTACTTAAAACCTTTTCCAGGCTTACAGAAAGATACTGCACAAATGATGACATGACACTTCCCATCAGGTTGAGAGAGCATTCTGGTGATTTAGTCTGGAACAAATCTATACTGTGGGAAAGACAGACTATAAACCATATTTTTCTGGACTCCTGGGGGCATGCCCTTAGGAATACTAGATTATATACTTGTAGAAAATATACCATCATTCATGTATGACAGTAAAATATAGCCATGTTATAATTTATGCTCATCAGATAGGTAAGGGTGCTAGAAACAAGTAACAGCTAAGATGAGATGAGGGTAACAAGACTTCAGCATTTCCAAGTAGATTAACACATACATTTTCTGCATCATAGAACTGGATGTTCATTCTTCCTCATCAAGGCATGTGTAATAGCCCTAGTCTACGGGTACTCTTATCACCTAGAGTTCAGAGTGATTGGGAAGCTTACCTACAGTGACATAAGGTTGTTTAGCAAGACTGGTGGAGACTGTCCGAAGTAAGAAAACCCCTGAATCATCACAGAAGCACTGAAAAGATGTGTCAGAAATGAGTATGGTCAGATGGAAAATGTCCATCATTCCTACAGCAGCTGCTTCTTTCATAAAACAAGTCCAAGTTCAAATGGGACATGGGCCAAAGGGCAGAGAAAAAGTATGGAGGAACAACTTAACCTACCTGACTTATCTTTTTAAGTTTATCATCACTCTCCTACCTGGAAAGGCTGAGAAAGCACGAAGTACTGGAACAAATAAAGCTCCACCACCAGCTCTACTCAGACTCAAACTCCGGATGCTAACACTCCATAAACTATAGACACTTCAAAAGTAAGATATAAAACAATGAATAATCTGTCTTTTTAAAACAAGTTAAAAGCATATTCCTAATGATCTCAGAGGAAAAACCATCTGATAATAAGCACATACTTCTTCCTTGCAAAATGATACAATTTGTGACTTTATTCTTTATGGTAAACTTAATAGGAATAATCAACTTTGGAAGGCTTATATCACAATCCAATATAAACACTACTATTAATAGAGACAAATTGTGTTCTGTAAAGGAAAAGTTATCTGTATTTTAGATCACTTGACTGGATTTTACGTTTAGAGTAATAGGACAAATGAATCTAAACTGGTGGCATAAGACTCCCTTATCCTATGATCGAAGATAAAGAACTGCAACTTGAAAATGATCTAAAATAATCTATTGGTTTCTTTTCTGTTCACTTGGCTTTTGGACCACATCTGGTGGTTCTTGAAGAAAAATATACAGTGCTGGGGAATAAAACCAGGACTCCCCCCTCCCACAAGCACTCAGCTTCTTGAGCTATCTCTCTGGCCTGTTCCTCAAATATATAAATATTTATGAGCTAAGAATAGATATAAAGTACACATGCAGGGCCCAGAGATAAGCTCAATCACTGAGCACATGCTTTGCATGTGGCAGGCCTGGCTACAAGCCCCTATACACTGCATGCTCAGGGTACGGCAAGAGCCTAATCTTAAGCAACAGTTGAGTGTGACCCAAAAGTCACAATCAAAAGGATACATGCAGTGGTCATGGTGTGTGTGCGTTGCGGAGTAGACACTTGCAAGATTTTACAATGAATACCTGACTAAAACTTCTAAGAGTAAGGACACATATATTAAAAGTCATATGCCTGGGCAGGAGATAATAGAGCAGGTAGGGAGTTTGCCTTGCATGCAGCCAACCTAGGTCTGATCCCCAGCACCGCATATGGTTCCTTTATATGTCCTTGCCTTTCAAATTTAGAACTTTAGTTCAGGGGGTTGACAAGATCATCAACAGAAAAAAAGATTACAGACTATAGTGAAGATATAATGAAAGAGTAATGGGAAAGGCCATGAATAAATTACATGAGGGGACCCCAGAAATCTAAAGTCACTACTGCCTGTTTCACTCAAAATATTCTTAGATATTGTTGGTGTATGAAACCTAAGATCACAGATTAGGGTTCCTTCAAATAAACTCTTTTGTTACTAGTTTATAGTAGAGTTAAAAGTAAAGTTTTATTATAAACGACTTTTATTATAAAAGACTTTTCAATTTTGAAGCGCAAACTTAAAGCAAAGGAAACAATGCCTAGAACGGAAGGAGGCCAATAACTATTCCTTCCACTCTTGCCAGGAACTACAGCAGTGTGACAAGGAGCACTGAGCCCTGGGCACTGTGAGCTTGGTGAAAGGCTTTCCATACTGCCTTTATCAGGAAGAAAAAAAAAAATCACCAATCAGGTATTTAATCTTTGAAGGACTTTTCTCTAGAGTTGGAATAAAAGTCTTATGTCACCCATATATTGTCTTTCCCTATTAAGTACTCCTTAAGGACAAAAGACAGGAATTTATGAAACTGAGCTAATTAATCACAAGGATACTTACACTTAATTATCCAGTGATAACTAGGAAGGCAGGTTGGGTTTAGTCTCTTGAAGACTCAAATAACAAATATAATATGGAACGTAAACACATCCATTTAGGGATGAAAATAATTCTGGAGTTAACTTTCTCTTTTAGAAAGATATACTAGCAATCTAAAGTTGTATAAATAAGGCAAACCAGATAAAGCTAAGTAGAGAATGAAGAGAGAGCTCTTCGGCTCACTATAGGCTAAGTGAAGCTAAGGCTCTTCTAGTGATTCCCGAAATAATTTATCAGCTTCAATAATTCCATTACCATTTAGTTATAACAAGCAATATGATGTAATTTATTATTTATTTCATGCTTGCTGGGGGAGCAGGATTGGAGGTTGGTGGGAAACTGGGGGCAATGGTGAAGGAAAGCAATGGTGAAGAGAACGTTATACAGAGGGTGGGATTGATATTGGAACACAGAATTCCAGAAACAACTGTATTATGAGCAACTTTGTAAACCATTATATTTAAATAACGTAAAAGAATCTGAAAAAGTATTAAAAAATGGGAAACATTCAATGGAATATGCAGCCATTAAAAAAAGACACAATCTGGGGCCAAAGCAGTAGCGCAGCCGTAGGCCTTGCAGGCAGTTGACCCAGGAGGAACCTCAGTTCAATCCCCAGCGTCCCATATGGTCCCCCATGCCAGGAAAGATTTCTGAGCACATAGCCAGGAGTAACCCCTGAGCATCACCGGGTGCGGCCCAAAAACAAAGAAGCAAACAAATAAACATGGTAAATACTGACAAGAAAGCAAATACCTCAGAAAATAAAAGCCAATCACTGGGTGGCTTTTCTCAAAAGTCAAAGCAAATGGAGGACCCAACAGCAACCTATTATTGTGTGAGCAAAGATGGCCATTACCAGAGAGGGAAGAATCCGAAGGGATCATTTTGGTAGTGTGATGATGCTGGAACCTTGGTGGTGGGTGAGGCATATACAATGGGTGTAATATGAAATTATAACCTCAAACATATATATTATTTTAAAACAATAAAACCATATTTAAAAAATAAAATTTCATATCTTAAAAAAGGAAATGATATAATCATATTACTTATGATCTAAAGTATACCAGAAAAATACTTTAGTCACATCTAGATTAACATATTGCTTAAGTATGGGGGAGGTGCACAATTTTCTAAGTGACCTGATTAAACAATCTATCAGAATTTTCATTATAGCCCTCAAAACTTTTTAAAAAAGAAATTTAATTACTATAAAAATGATAATTAAAACATTCTCAAGAATGAGTTTTCAAAAACAAAATGCCTTCATCCCCTTGAAAAGACCAGAGTATTTGTGCAGAAGGGACATCAGTTCAAAACAGGTTATTATGCAGTGAAAACAAGGAATCTGCATAGAAAACACACTGCGAGGATGTCAACTATGCTTGGGCTGATAGAAAACAGAAAGTGGATGGCTTTGAGGCTATTATTACAAACTTATATAATCTAAGACCCAAAGGATGAGTCACAACTGAAAAAGAAAAAAAGAAAATTATAAGAAAATAAGAATGTGTTTAAAAATTTAGACTCAAAGCAGAAGGCAAAAGTAATGGAGGCTATAAGAAAGAAAGAGGGGGGGAGGTAAGGGGAGGGGAGAGAAAAGGAAGGGAATTGAAGAGAAGAGAGTGGAGAAAAGGGAGGGGAGAAAGGAAGGGAGGGGAGGGGGAAAAAAAGGAAAGGGTAAAGGAAAGAGGAAAGGGAAGTCAAGGGAAGGGAAGTCAAGGAAGGGAAGGGAAGGGAAGGGAAGGAAGGGAAGGGAAGGGGAGGGGAGGGGAGGGGAGGGGAAGGGGAGGGGAAGGGAAGGGGAGGGGAGGGGAGGGGAGGGGAGGGGAAGGGGAGGGGAGGGGAAGGGGAGGGGAAGGGAGGAGAGGGGAAAAAAAGGGGAGAGAAGGGAAAAAAGGAAAAGGGAACAGAAAAGGAAAAGGGAAAGGGAAAAGGGAAAGGAAAAAAAGGAAAAGGGAAAAGGGAAAGAAAAAATACTGCAAAAGCAGTTTGTTAGCCATGTTAAAACAAGAGGAAATGCTATCTGGAGTCATTAGAAGTCACTCAAATGTTTTCCCCAAAGTAGAATCATGACTGCTTTTCTATTTTTGAAGAACACTTTTGCCTCAGTATGGAACATATTTAGAAAGATAAGACTAAATGCCAAAGATCACACAGATCCAAAATTACAAAGTCACCAGCTCAGGTAACAGGATGACATCTGTAATAATTCCAGTGGGGTTGTAGAGATGGGAATAGAAGAGACTGTTCGAGGTACAACAGATGCATGTTATGTACAGGGTGTGTGTATATGTGTGTGTGTGTAAGAGAGATACACACCATATGAATTGTTCAAATTTCAAGTCTCAACCATTCTTTAATTGCTCTCTATGCTTTCACATGTCTTGTTTTTACAAAGAATACTGATTACTATATAAATACTGTTAAAAAAAAGTTTCCTAACTGGGGTTACTTCTGAATAAATACCAAGAATAAGGATTACATTTCTTTATTTCCAACATCCTTCCAGAAGATGCCCAGGCTGTTTAACTATGTCCAACAAAGACATTCCAATGTTCCCTGTAAGAATTCATCTCCTTGTTCCTTCCAGTGGGTACAAGAGGTCCATTACACAGTCAAAGATACAACTTTCAGAGAGGTGACTTTCAAGTAGCTGATACAAGCACTGATCTGAACAACAGATATCTAAAATTTATAAAACATTACAAAGCATTAAAATCTGATGAGTTCTGTAAGAAGAAATACAGCCAGCTGGATACTAAAATTGGATATTAAAACTGGACTTTCAGACATTTTCAAGGAAAAGCTATAATTTCCCCCCACATTTTCCTCATTAAGAGTAAACGGATGGGACCGGAGAGATAGCACAGCGGGCGTTTGCCTTGCAAGCAGCCGATCCAGGACCTAAAGTGGTTGGTTCGAATCCTGGTGTCCCATATGCGCCCCCCCCCCCATGCATGCCGGGAGCTATTTCTGAGCAGATAGCCAGGAATAACCCCCTGAGCACCGCTGGGTGTGGCCAAAAACAAAAAACAAAAAGAGAGAGAGAGAGAGAGTAAATGGACATGGGCCGGAGAGATAGAACAGTAGAGATTTGCCTTGTAAGCAGCTGACCCAGGACCAAAAAAAAAAAAAAAAAAAAAAAAAAAAAGAAGAAGAAGAATAAATGTATCATCCTTTAAACATTTTTTATAAAGCAATATCAAAGAAAGTGCTCACTCATCTTTCTACTCACCCAGCAACCCACCCCACACACAAACTGAAAAAATGCAAATACTTTTGTATTTTGACACAGTTTAGTGCCATTGCACTAAAGTCAAGTGAACAAACATGTTAACCACCAAATGCATTAATTCATGTAATTCTGTTGTCTAGCCTGGTAAACACCAGTTTCTCAATAGAAGCTTGAAAAGCAAATTTGACAATCACTAAATGATTCTTTTAAATCCCTACAAGTATGTCATAATTTTATAGACACTAAGCAACCAAAGTACTTTTATTTAAACAAAGTACATCTTTCTCTGGAGGAGAATTAATACCAGAAAGTAAAGTAATTCACGAACCTGCTAACTAGTCCAGAGGTAGTCTGTTCCACAAAGAGGTTTAATGAAATAAGCCAATGCAATGTCAACTTAGAGGCAGGCATGAAGTTTTAAAAATTCAAACTCAATTTAGACATTAAGAACTAACTGAATTTTTCCACAGAGGCATTAAAGATTGAGAAGAAAACATATTATCTACCTATAAGAGGAACATGATGCTGCTTACAAACCATCCGAAGGGCATGCAAATAAAGGAGTGTGTGAAAATAACTGAACTCAAAATACACTGAGAAATCACTTAGTTTTCTATTCAAAATCTTAATTTTTAAAAAGTCTACTTATAAAAATCAAATTTAGAGTATCAGTAATGAATACCATATATTTAGCAAGAAAACAGAACAGAAAGTATAATGTATTATCACAGCCAGAGAGCACTGTTGTTAATTATGGGAGAGAGGAATTAATACTTAAAGATGAACAGGTATGAAGAAGTATAAAATAAGCTCTAAGTTCAACATGCAGGGCCTAAAGGATGCAAAGACTACTGCAGAGACCTCTGCTTATTAGATAAAACTATCTTGCTCTAACCCAAATTTCCTGTTCACACTTATCAATTTAGTCAAGCTATCTGAAAAGTTGACTCCCGAGAAAACTCATGTTTAAAGAATGTTTCAATACATGGAAAGGTGGCATCTTTTTCTCACGAAGTCTGTATTTACAGGTTTGTTCACAATAAACCTGGGACGTATTTATCTTATCTACCTGAAACTCCACATTTGGGAAACTTCTCCTCTCTATTAAATTCTTCTCCTCTCTATTAAATTCTGAAGTCTAACCACCCCTGGCTAGATGAAAGGAAGGCAAGTTCTTGTAGCTGCTCCAAGATGTGTTAACCTCTGAGTACATCAATGACAGAAGTTTAACGCCTTCTCACACTTCTTAATTAGCTCTGCCTATAAGGATTACTACCCAAAGCAGCAGCAGTTTTACTTAGAGCAATGCTCTTGTGGCTACAACACTCCCGCACATAGCCACAATAAGAGCTGGAGGTAGAAGAAAACCAATGTCTACTTAAGATGAAACTCTCCACACCTGCCTACTCAGCACATTTCAGTCTCTGCTCCAGCTTTTCTTCCTCATTGCACTTCCTAACATGTCCTCGACCATCCGTGACCACAGCACATATAGCCTGTAACAGGCCTTTTTATCCAGCACTCTGGGGAGTTCTGGGCAGGACCTGCTAGATGGCCTTGATATTCTGGCTTCAAATGCGGTTTTAAATCCTATCACTGTGTCAAATTTTATTAATCCAGATTCAACAGCAACCTTAGGAACTACTGGATTTTAATCGACCTACTTTGGTAGGTCACTATACCTTATGAAGTCAAGATTCATATATAAAAACTTATTGTACCTTAAAATAGCAATTTTATCTGCCTCATCTGAATTGAAGCATGACTCTGCATACCTCTGTCTCATCAAAGATGCCTCTATATAAAACATGTCACAGGCCACCATGGTTTGGGAAAACTAAACCGTTACTTTCTTTGTGAAGCTGTAACCTTGTGACCTCTCCAAAGACCCTATGTGTTATTAAGAAGGAATAGGGAATAGTTCAGTTTCAAAAATTAAGGAACTTGGATTTCACTGTTTGAGTTTTGTTTTCTGGAAGGCAGAAATAAGCCAGTAGCACAAAAACTATTATTATTATTATTATTATTATTAATGCTACTAAAATGGCCACAATACTCACAACAGCCACAATAAGAGCTGGATGTAGACAAAAACTAATGTCTACTTGATATCAGATATGAGAGTGATATGAGAATGGTATGAGAGTGAGATCATATACAAGCAGAAGTGATTCTCATTTTCTAATGTGCCATTTGTCTGAGAGACAGGTGAAATACTCCAAGTATGTCAGTGTCATTTGCATCCAGTACAGGAGCTTCAGCACCTTACTGGTTTTCCAAAACAGTTTATATTTTCATTATTATGAAAAAAATGTGACAAGTGTAAAGATATACTTATGAAATGCAATGAACAAAATTAAAGTTTACTTAGAAATCATTTTAATAGCATGTTTTAAACTGTTTTGATTTTTAAAAAGGAACTTATTGTAGAATTGGGATTTTGAGCAAAATGTTTTTCTCCTTAAATGTGCCTACAGAAAACGCAGTGGGAAGACAAGTCTTAATTGGTGCAAGAAAATGTGGTTGGACATCTCATTGGAAACCTAAGCAGCAACAGCAGCAGCTCCCAGCCTCCTATCCCTGTTATCCAGTCCTGCCTATAAGAAAGAAAGCCTGGACTGGCTCCTTTCAAACCTGTAATTTATGAGTTTATTCAAACCCGCCAAATTGCTTTAAGTAAACGCCTCTCACATTTGAAAATTCCCATGGCAACTCATTTCCTTTGGCAGACAGGCAGACCCGAATTCAATCCTTTTATCCTGTAGCTAAACCATTACAATGGTAATTCTGCGCTGCCACTCTGAAGAGACTGCTAATTACTGTACTCAGGTCCCCAGACAGATTCCCCATTCAGATTAAAATGGTTGTGCAGGGTGGAAAACAGTAGCAACACCTTTCTTTACATGAGAAAGATGCTCTCTCCCATTACAGCTCTATCAAGGAGCAAGTGCCTGACAACGAGGGCTTTGCAGAAGTGTCTTTTGATGTTTTTGCTTCTGTTCCCAATCCAAGGAAAAGGGGCCAACAATATAAAGTATTGAGACTTTGTTCACTAAATACAGTGCCACTGGCTCCTTGACAATGCAGTTAAAAAACATTTCAAGGTAAGTTAACTGTTTCCTAATCTTTAGCTCTTTTATTCATTCCTTCACTCATTCAATTATTTATTTTGGAGTTTGGGATACCCCCAGTTGTTTTGGGGGTTACCTGGGCTCCTTGTTCAGGCTATCTTTCTTCTAGTTGTGCTGAGGAATAAAACAGTGGGCTGATTGGAAGATATACACGTCACCCATTGTATCTCCTGCCTAACTCATCATTTATCTTCAAGTTCTAATGAATATGCATTGAAGAAAGAGTTAAATATATATGGCATTAGACAGAAGACAATCTTTTTTTTTTGGTTTTTGGGCCACACCCGGTAACGCTCAGGGGTTACTCCTGGCTATGCGCTCAGAAGTTGCTCCTGGCTTGGGGGACCATATGGGATGCCGGGGGATCGAACCGCGGTCCGTCCAAGGCTAGCGCAGGCAAGGCAGGCACCTTACCTCTTGCGCCACCGCCCGGCCCCTGACAATCTTTTTTTTTATCACAATTAAAATTTTAATTTGGGGGATGGAGAAACAGTACAGTGGATATGGCTGACCAAGTTCAACCCCTGGCACCCCATTAGGTCCTGTGAGTCCTGGAGGAATGATTCTGAGCACAGATAGTAGAAAGTTTTAATCATAGACAGAAGACAATCTTTAGGGAACATGAGAAACTTACAAATATTCTTCAAATATTTTTTTTAACTGAGGTTAACAACTTGAGTTTACTGGGGTGAAGGGAAAAACAACTTTAATTTAAAAATTAGAAGTTTCAAGTGCACGTTATTATAAAGTTCAACATCTGTATACTATCCAAATTACAATTTGCATAGGATCCTATAGAAAGCCATCTCACAATTTTGATATTGATATGCAGTTTTTAAATAAATATAAATAAAAAATAAAAATAAAATAAATAAAAATAGATTATTTTAATAGCTAAGTTAAAATTTTGAATGCTATTTTAAAATTTCCTAATAGTCTTGAAATAAATGGTAACTTAAAAATTTCAAAAAGCTCAGTACAAAATCTGTCTAACCTATCAGTTCAATTATTTTCTCAAATTTTGAACTATAAATATGTATAGAAATATTTTTGATAAGAGACCAGTTATAAGCCAATAGTGATCCATATTTAAGTTTTCAAATGCCTTTAATTTAAAAAGAAAATAATAGGGAAACAAACAAAAAAGAAAAAATTCAATTATATACTACATGTGCTTAAAAGGCTAAAACAGTTTCTCAATAGCCAGGAATTGGTGTGGTAGCATCAGACCGGGTCAAGGTCAGCTTCTTTTAGTCATTTATCTCTTTTATAACCAGCCCTTCTTTCTAATTTAATATTTCCATTTTCTATCTCCCTAACAAAAAAACTTTTACCTCCATTCATAACGAAAGGGAGGAAAAATGCCAGGAAGAATGAGCACACAGACCACCCTCTATTTCTCAGTCTTCTGGTCCATGCTGTGCCACACACATGTGTGCACACATCTAAAATACCTAATGCTCCTTTCAAGAGTTAGGCCTTTAGCTAATGAGGCGGAGTATTGATAATGACGGAAGGATATTTTCAGATACCTGAAAATAGTAAATACACTGTTAGGTTTTGATATATACAGTGCTATTTTTGGGTAACTGTAACAGAAGGGTGCATAAATTTTCAACTTACTTGTGCACCTGTAAATCAAAGCCTATATTGATAAGATCACAGACTAGAGGGGCGGAGTGATAGCATAGCGGCAAGACATTTGCCTTACACATGGCCAACACAGGACTGACCACGGTTCGAACCCAGCATATGGTCCCCAGAGCCTGCCAGGGATAACTCCTGAGTGCCACCGGGTGTGATCCAAAAACGAAACTAAGAAAAAGATCACAGACTAGAAAGTTGAGGTTCACTGTTGTGGGTGGATAGAATTACCTTTATTTAGTGTGCATAAAGAACACCAAAGAGGTAGCTGAAGAACATTAAAAAACATTGAAAGGTACAGACATGACTGGGCAGAACCTATCATGGGACCAATAAGAAAAATCCTAGCCTAGGCCAAGGCCTAGAATCTGTATAAAAACCAAGATTTCAAATTCCAGAGGTCTGACTTCAACAACTACAACTGAGCAGAACTTCTGGAACCATAATGAAAGTCTCTATCCTAGGCTTTGTCCTAAGATCTGAGCAAAAAACCACTAGTTACAGAAGACTGATTAAAACAACAGTGATGGAACAGAACTTCTAGAACCATAAAGAATGACTCTACCCTAGCCTTCATTCTATGACCTACACACAAATACTAAGGTCTCTAGCTACAGAGGCTTGATGTTATAATACACAACTGAGTGGAAAGTTTCCGGGCACCATTAAAAGGCTTTGGGGTGTGAAAATGAGCATGTATGGAGCCTGTAGCTATTCCCTGGCAGTATGCTTTAAGGGCAAAGAAACCCTGTATCTCTTAGGCCAAGGGAATTCCCTTTCTAATTTCCCCAATACTTACTGTGTGTATCCAAAAAAAAAAGCACAAAACTATGCCATACCAACCCTCCTTCCTTTGTTTTTTTGTTTCTTTTCCTTCTATTTATTATTTTTCTTTTTCTTCTCTTTTCTTTTTTTATTATTTTAATTTTTTTATTTTCTTTCATTCTTATGGTTATTATATGATGATGGTTGTTTTTTGTAGCTGGATTTTTTTTCTTTTTGTTTTGTTTTTCTTTTTTCCCTTAATTCTTGTAAATTGATATTTATAACCTCTAGATGGAATCCTCCCAGTTTTTTTTTTCCCACAACAGAACCACGTAACTTAATAATCTTGTTCTGCCTCATGAATTGAGCAGGGGAAAAAATGGAGGGTACCAAGACCAAACAGTCATATGAACATTGGAAATAAAAAATGATCAGACTCAAACACCAAATCATTGACAACAGAATCTATACCCAATCTACAATAAGATATGCACAGAGGGGAGCAGTTACACTAGCAGTCCGGGAGGCAAGTGAGGGAGATATGGGATGCATGCTGGGAAGAGAGGTGGAGGGAGGACAACACTGGTAGTGGGAATGGCCCTGATTTATTGTCACTATGTACCTCAAATATTACTGTGAAAGATTTGTAATTAACTTTGGTCATAATAAAAATTATTAAAAAAAAAAAACATTGAAAGGAGTCAACTTGTATCTTGCACTAGAACCTAACTAACCATTAATAGCATTTACAAAGCCCACTGAGGCATATGCTAAAACCCAAAATCACAAGGAAGGAAATCAAAGCAATGAGACCTGTGGTAAGGCCTCGATACTGCTTCTGCTCTCTAAGTTCCTCCCAGTGCTTTCAGTCCCAAAGCATTTGGCATCTTGAATTACAGCTGAGTCTCATGGGCTCTGTATAGTCCTCCTTCCACTGCACTCACCAAACTGTAGTCTTTCTCTTTCTGCATTCAGCAGTCACTTCACTGGGACAGGATAGGTGGGCGAACCCTACAGCATTTTTTCTACCTACCATTTACTGCTGCTACCTACAAGGAAGGTGCCATTATATAGAATGTGATAGTACTGAATGATTTCCAACCCTGCTGAAGTAAGATATGCACATATATATACACAGACATGCAACCCTTGTACACCAAATGAATCCGTGGGTCTAGTTCTATCAAGAACATACCAAAGTCAGTATGTTGCCACCAGAGGGTATTTTTACACTTTCAGTAAGGAATAGGTAAAGAGAAAGGTCCAAAACAGACTACAGACTGAACATAATATAATTATACTTGATTTTATGGAACTTAAAAGTCTGAATTACACTCAAAAAGTCTAAAATTATATACAACATATTCTCTGAGCAGAACAGAATCAAATTAGAAACTAGCCACAATACGAAATAAGAAAAGA